>NW_007729337.1:212813-239630 GCF_000696425.1 Galeopterus variegatus | reverse complement strand
CTGTTAAGCGTCAACAATACCTCCTAGTAATAGTAGACACCTTCTCTGGGTGGATAGAGGCATTCCCCACCGTTAACAAAAAGGCAACCACTGTGGCCTCCATACTCCTCACCCAAATTATCCCAAGATTTGGAATGCCCTCTTCCATACAAACGGACAACGGCCCGGAGTTCACTGCTCAAATAACACAAAATTTATCTAGAGCTCTCTCTCTCCCTTGGCATCTACACTGTCCATACCGGCCCCAGGCCTCAGGTAAAGTTGAACGCACCAACAGGGCTCTAAAAGATACCCTTACCAAACTACCTCTGGAACTTCACCTTGACTGGATCCACCTCTTACCACTAGCCTTGTTCAGACTTAGAGCTCTCCCCAAAAATCCTTCAAACCTTTCCCCATTTGAACTTATGTATGGCAGATCCCCTCTGCCTCCAGGAATCATCCCTAAACAAGAAATCATACCCACCAACCTGCCTATCCCGTTACTTTCCCACCTCCGGGCGGAGCTCCGGAAACATCAGGATTGGCTGTTACCTAATCCTACCTCTTCCCAGAACAACCCTGTAGTACACCCTGGGGATTTAGTATTCTACACTCCCCCCAAACCACAAGATCCTTTAACTCCTAAGTGGGAGGGCCCTTACCTAGTCATTCTCTGCACCCCCACAGCTGCCAAACTTTCTTTACCAAACAACCAAGTAACTCCATGGATCCACATTTCCAAGTTAAAACCCTGCCCTCAAGGCTCACCGATGAATCTCACGGAACCTACAAGTGGGCCTGAAGTCCAGACCAAGCCCTCTCAAGAAAGCTATTCCTGCACCCCTCATCCTACCAACCCCCTCAAACTCCGTCTATCCCGACCTCCAGTCCTCTCACCCATACACGGGAATGAATTCCCTTCTTAGCGTCTTCCTACTTTCCTTATTGCCCCTCTTCCTTTCTCCAAAATCCTCTCCTAACCTGGGTATGGCCTGTCGTAGGACCTCTAACTATTAAAGGGCACTCCCAACCCCTCCTACGTTTGGAAATTAAACTTATACAGATAGTTAAAGCCGAAAAGGAAGGCACATGAATCTTCCTCGGAGAGGAATGTTGTTATTATGTCAATGAATCAGGCCTAGTTGAAACTAACATCATCAAACTCACCGATCTGGCCTCTAGCCTCCGGGCCACGTCCAACTCTAACCCCTTTTCCTATTTTACCCTGCATTCCAAGTCTTTTAACCAGCTTTTACTTAGAAATTACCAGCTGTTGGCCACAGAGGACCCCTCTCACTCCTCTGCAGAATGCCTGACACACTGAAGTCACCAATGGCGCTTGTTCCTAACCACCATAGCTGCAGATGCCTGGATGATCTCTCCTGCAACCTCTTGCACCCACTGGACACAGCAGATGGCCGACTTATGGCTCCAAGGGACCTTCGTGGATTTCTCCAGCCTTGAAATCACCCTATTTACCATTCTCCTTTGGGGTATAATAAAAGGCTTCCTTCTCCTCCCTGTTCCTCCCCCCTCAACGCCCCTCTCCAGCAGGAAGTAGCTCGAAGACCTCGACGACCTTACCCCCCAATAGAGGAAAAAGGGAGGAATGTAGGGCCCCATAAAACCCCAAAGGAGACATTCCCTAAAACATGGCACCTTTCCGGCTTCTCTTCCGGTTCCTAACATTCCCGCCAGCGCCAAAGTGTGGCCTATCAAAATCATCACCCGACCTTCTGACCAATCAGCCACCGCCCCGCGTACTAACCACCCTCTCCCGGAACTCAGCTCTCTATAAATGTATGCTTCACCCTCAAATAAAGCGGAACTTCTCCCTAACCACCCTCTCCCGGAACTCAGCTCTCTATAAATGTATGCTTCACCTTCAAATAAAGCGGAACTTCTCTGGTGAACTTTCAGCTCGGGTCCTGTCATTCTTTCAGCTATTGCAGCAGAGTATGATATGCCTCAAGGATTTGGTGATCTCCCAGTCAAATAACTTCCAAATCTGAGTCCTTTGTTCTGACCTCAAGACCCAAATTTCCTATTGCTGTTGTACATTACACATGGATGTTCTGATGTCACCTCAACCAGATTCAAAGTTGAACTCATGATCCCTATCCCAAAGCCTTATCATCTTTCCCCTCTTTTGTGTTTTATCTTCATTAATGCCATAATCTTTCTTCCAGTTTGGGCTGTAAATCTCCAACTCATCTTTCCTTCTTTCTTCTTCATTGCTCTCATCTAGTTAGTAGCTTTCCTATGGGGCAACACCCCTCTTCCACTCACAGGGCAAAGGTTAGAGTGAGGCCATCCATCCCCTTACCTCTCCTTCGAGGGTGGCCATGTAACCCATGGCTAATCATCGCATTCCATCCCCTTGGCTACAGTGATTGATTTCAGTGATTGATAAAGGACCCAAGTTGGGCCACTGTACTTTCCCCTGAATTGGGCCTTGAACACAATGAAGCCTTAACTGAATACTTTTGATGTCAACTCATCCTGGCAGCAGTCCTTGGAAAGACTGTTCCTTTGTTCTTGCTCCCTAAATCCCCAGATTACCCCATCCTGAAACCTGGATATTCAGCTATTCTTTTGATACTGTGAGCTACTCTATAGTCTCCCAATAAATTCTGCCCTCCCTCCCTCCAAATTTTTGCTAGCCCGAGTTGGCTGCTTGGAACCAGGAATCCTGAAAATAGTCTGTAATTTTTTCTCTCCCGTGAATTCCCCTTAATTTGGCCCCTCTTTTCCACTCTCTTTGGCCTATTCATTACCTTTTGCTAAAAGTTTTTCAATAACCTCCACATGTAGCCACTCTACATATTACTATAAGGGTTACTTTTCTAAAGCACAGAAGATCAGGACATTTCCCCTCAAGTCTTCAGAGGCATCCCACTATAAAGACAAGAAATTCCAAACTTCTCAGCCTGCCATTCAGGGCCTTCTAGTCTGGCCCCAGTTTACTTTTCCAGTTTTTCTCCATTATCTACCTCCCTACCCATTTACTCCATGCCTGGTGTATACCACCCCTGTACTTAGAACTACTTGCTGTTTTAAAAACATGCCTTGAATCTTTCACCTTGTTTACTGCTTGTGCTACCCTCTCCCTCTGAAATATTCTTTCCCCAAACTCACCCTGGGAAAATCCTTCCATCCTGTAAGGCTTATTCAAATTTTCCCTTTTTCACAAGACCTTCTATTGTAGGCAGAATAACACACTCCCACTCCTTGAAGATGTCCACATCCTAAACTCTGGAACCTACGAATATGTTACCTTACATGTAAGGGAAATTAAGGTTGCAGACAGACTCAGAGTTGATAATCAGCTGACTTATAATAGGAGATTATCTTGGATTACCTGAAAGAGCACAAGGTAATCACAAGGGTCCTTAAAAGTGGAAAAGGAAGGCAAAAGAGATCAGAGTGATAAGATGTGAAAAGGCTTCAACCCACTGTTGCTGGCTTTGACAGTGCAAGAAGGGGGAAATGAGCCAAAATGCATGGGCAGGTTCTAGAAGCTGAAAACAGAAAGGAAACAGATTCTCCCACTGGGCCTCAAAAAGGGAATGCAATCCTGCCAACACCTTGATTTTCACTCAGTACAGGACTTCTAACCTACAGAACTATAAGATTATAAATGTGTATTGTTTTAAGCCTTTAAGTGTGTGGTAATTTGTTACAGCAACCATAGAAAAACTAATATATTTTCCTAGAGCACACTTTACCTGTCTTATATACAGTTCCTTATAGAGAATATAATACCTGCCATTGACAACCATACAAGGCTGTGCACAGCAAATGAAAATAAGTACGAAAGAAATATTATTGCTGAAGCTGCCTGCTTTAAAGCACTTTTTCTAGATTTACTTCATTAATTCTTTCAACATGTATTGACGTTGTCAGTGTGCCAGCACAAGGAATACAACTTTGAACAATGAAAATTCTCTGCCCTCAAGAAGGTTACAGGGCATTAGGAAAGACAGAAAAGGTAACAGAAGATCAGAAAGTAATATGATGCATACAATACTAAGCAAACCCAGGTGGTATGGGAGCCCATAGGAGGAGCACCTAACCAAGTGCTAGGGGTTCAGGGAAGGACTCTCAGAGAAAATGATGATTATGTTGACTGAGAACTATTAGATAAGCAAGACTCAAAAGAAGTGTGCACTGAGATGGGAGGGTGGGTGGCACCCCAGACAGAGAAAAACATATGTGCAAAGTCCTAGAAGCAAAAGTGTACAGGTACTTTAGAGGAACAGCAAGTGGTCACTGTGGCTGAACCACAGAGAGTGAGGGATGGAGAAAAATGAAGCAATAGAGGCATGCAAGGCCCAGTCACTCAGGACCATGTAGACCATGTGAAAGATTCTGCACTCTTTCAAGATCAAAAGGGACCCATGGGAGGATTAAAACAAAAGACACAATCCATCTGTTCAGAAAGCGAAAAGTAAATTGAAGGGAGGCAAAATTAAAGAAGAAATCACATGAGATAGGTCTGATCTATGTCAAAACAAAAGCATTCACTCACTCACTCATTCTTTCTTCCATTTCAACTAATACTTTTTTAGAGTCTACTATGGGCCTGTGTTAGGCTCTGAAACTAAGAATAATCCCTAGCCTCATGGAGCTTATAGTCTTTTGCAGGGAGACACATGTATGTATTAGGAGGAAATGGCAAGACATGGTGACCGATGAGATATGGGAAATGAAGAAAAAGGTGAATCAAAGATGACATCTAATTTCTGCTTTGTACAACTAAGTGGGCGGTAAAGCCATTTTCTGAGATGGGCACATTAAAGACAGAGTATTAAAGT
Source organism: Galeopterus variegatus (assembly GCF_000696425.1). Taxonomy (NCBI): domain Eukaryota; kingdom Metazoa; phylum Chordata; class Mammalia; order Dermoptera; family Cynocephalidae; genus Galeopterus; species Galeopterus variegatus. The sequence goes on along the minus strand of NW_007729337.1, from coordinate 234,831 downwards.
TCAGCTGGAGGTAAACGATGAATTCCATTTTGGATGTTCATTCATTCAAGGGGACATTAATCATTTCATGAGGTTAAGAGTAGGCATCTATGAGATATATCCAGTAGGGCTCTGTATACAGAAATCAGGAACTGAAAAAAAGGATCTCAACAGAAAATGGCCGTGATTTACTCCTCTACCATGAAAGTAATATAGGAATAATTATATAAAAAGTGAATATTCACTCTTATTCAGTATTAAGTATTTACTTAGTACCTACTGTATGAACATGTGAAGAAAACAGACTAAGTGGGTCCTCAAAGAGTTTACATTCCAGCAATTCATGCCACAAATCTATACTCAATATGCCTGCCAGGGCTCTTTCTTGCCAGAAGTTGTAACCTCACTGCTTCCCTCGGGTAATGGCATACTTCTAGCAGGTAAATTATTACAACTAGGCATGATGCTCTAGGAAGGAAATTTTGCTGATCATAAGGACAGAAATGAGGACACCTCACTTCTGATTCCTAGATCCTTTCCATAGTCTGTGTATCATTAGGCTGGATATCAGACATAATATGGCACGAACTGACCTTCCAGGAGGTTTCATTATTTAAAGATGTGTACAGACTTACATCACTCACAGGTGAAAGCAGTCTGAAAAGTTTTATTAGATAACATCAAAAACTTTTCTAATATTTCTATTCTTACATAAGCATTAAGATAAAGGTTCAGAAATTGCATATATCTTGAATTTTAAGCAAACATCTCACAGTTATGGAATGAACATTACACAAAAAGTCTTAAGCTGCAAATGAATGTGTCGCCTTTGTCTTAAATTCTCTCCTTGACCCCAGAGGCCTGGAGATGTGATAAAATTTTGATCTGATAAAAAAAAATGCCAGAGTATTTTGGGCTCTTCTAATAATCATAGAAGCATAGACTTGTAAAAGAAAAAATGGCACAAAACCGAGGTTAAAGTACAAAAAGGAAAACAATGTAGAAATGTAGGCTACCTAGCCCTTACAGTTTTGAGAGTGAAAGTCTCATAGGGCCCCCATATAAGGATAGAAGGTGTTGGACCAAGGAATGTCAGAGAGAAAGTCACATCTTATAAACTGGAAAAAGAGATTTGAGAAAGAGTCAGGGCTATGTTCTCTTCAGTGTAAGGAAAGCTTCTCCCCAGTGCCTGAGAGGAACTGTGGAAAATGTTTTATATAATCTTGCCATGTTGCAGGCTGGAACCAATATGTTCTCAAGGAGTCCACACCGCAGCATCCTGAGTAAACATGCTGGGCTAGGACATATAGCCCCAGAGAAAATGAGATGGTACATGAGGCGCCATGTAGGGAAAACTCCTCTGCTTTTGTACATGAAACATGGAGAAGTAATTCTGGCACAAAGAGAACAGATGGTAGTTAGGGGTTACAGTATTGCACCCCTGCCTTGGGCTATAGACAGATGGTGTGCATGGGTTGGATGGCAGAGTCACTCGGTTTGAGCTAAGGGAGTCTGAATAACAATGAATAATAAGAGAAAATATCTTCATGTGGTTTCATACCCCAGGCGCAGGGATTGGGTCTACCAAGTGAGAGGCCCTGACCATAGGTATTCATCTGATTTTCATAACTCGTAGGTGTGGCCTGGGGCTTCCAATGTCCCAGGCCAGGATACAGATATTCTTTGAAGCACAAGGGTCTATAAAAGCCTGGATAGTTCTCCACCAAGACTGTGAGTGGCACCTATAGGGTAAGGTCAGAAAGGCCAGAAAAGGGTAACTGCAAAAATTGGTTTAGTCACACTCATTCAAAGAGTAATACATTAAATGATGTATATAAAGCATTTAGCTCAGAGTGTGGTCCTTAGTAAGTGCTCAATAAATATTAACTATTGTTATAAACTCACAGAGATATATTCATGTAGCTATACCATTTTGGGGAACATTCCAGATAGTAATCCTGCTTTCCAGACCGAAAGAAGGTCAAGGCTCTTAGGCCCAGGTAGGCAAGGTTAATCCTCATAAATGTCATTTCAGCAGCATTGTAGATATTGCGGGGAAATACCAGGCCAGGAGGCTGCAACCTTAGAATGCCCATTCCTCCCCTATCTAGCCAAAGGTGAGCAAGGCTAGGGTCAGTGAGCAGAGAAAGGGGCATGAGGCATGGCAAAAAGAAGAGGCTAAGGTGAAGCAGCAGTTTTTGGGGGCAAAGACTCCACAGTATGCCCACAAAGCTGCAGGAGGGACCTTTCAACACATCCTCCTGCATGGGATTTTGCCACTCACCTCAACATTCTTGTTCCATCATCGTCAGAAGGACCAGCTGAAACGGAATCCCTCTTTGTCCTTGTTGGGAAAATGGAACAATTTGGTCAGACTCCCCTCGCCTTGGAGCCAGTTTAGGGGCAGTTCGGAAAACACTGTTTGGGTGGAGCAAGTGCGCCTGCAAGGCAGCGCCACTTTGGCTGGTGTTTTACTGCCTTGGGCACCTGCCCTGCGTGGCCATGTTTTTCCAGACCTGCAGCTTCCAAAGACCGTGTGGCTGGTTACCTAGCTTATAGACCTGCCTGAAGGGGTCTGGTGACCCAGCCTGGCGTGTGAAGGGTTTGTGACCCAGTCTGTGAACCAGCTTGAGGGGTTTCGGAGCTCCAGACCCAGCCTTAGCTCAACCATCATCCCAGTGGGTGCAGGATTACCAACAGGTAAAAGAGCCGCGACAACTAGCGTGGTCACCTAGCTTTACAATTAGCGTCATGAAAAGGATTGAGAGCTAAACAACTGGCGCTTTGAGCAGGATTTGAGACATTCGCCTTGCAGTAGCCCTTGCCATAGCCAGACAGTCCTCAATGTCACATCCTGGTTTTTTCTCCTAGCCCTATACCCACATTTTCGTAATTGTTGCCCACTTCCATCAAACTCGTGAAGCCACCTTTTCAGAGATTCAGCCCTCGGCCAGCCTAGTGGCAAAAGGAGTTTGTCTTTCTTGGAGGTATCCTAAAGGGCTAGTTTGGCTCCTGCCTGACACCTACTTACATATCTAGTTCTGTGCTGGCACATTCAACACAAAACACAATTGCCTAATATGATCACGCTTGCTCTTGGCTCTCATTTTGTCTCAAATAGAAAGCACAATATTCAATAATTTGGTTTTACTTAAAATTATACCTTTTTTAAACCATTAGAAAAGTGTCTCCCTTAAAGCCTAGTTATTTTTACCTTGTAGGACTCACAAATTTGCTCACTCTCACAATAATTTTCACAACACTAAACTCTTAAAAACTGAGGTTGCTTGATAGTATGAAAATAGAAATGCTAAATGAAAAAGAATATGTAAATGACAAATAAGTTGACAAAATGAAAACAAGTGGTCCATGTATCAAAGAAAAGCCAAATTTTGAACTGGTTCTCTAAATGGGAAATCATCTGAGTTCTGTCAGATGAAAACCTACCTCTCACCATTGGGTCCCACTCTGTTGATTAATTTTTCCATGGCTTCCTCTGTCTCCTTCAGTTTTTCCTGCAGTTGAGCAAGCTCAAAATTGGCTGAAAAACAAGCATCAATCTAAGAATCATCATACGTAAGTCCCTAATCCCTTCCAAGAAACATGGCTGGCTACGACAATCTACAATAATCCAGGCTGGTTCTGAGACTCAAACAAGAGACTGAGAGTCTCTCCAGTTAAAAAGGGTATGGAAGTCTGGGCACCAAGATTCATAGGATACACATGCAGTGAGTAATGAACAAATCACTCCCTTTTACATGCAGAAATACAACAGGACAAACTTAATACCCAGGAGTGAAAAACATACTCCTACGCAGTCATTGCAAGAAGAAATGCAGAAGATAAATGTACCCTTTGTGATCCAAATGATGCTTGAGGGTAAGGTGCCAAACCTATAAGGTACTTTAGAAAAAGCTAAGACCCTGAAATGAGCAATATTTCACTTATACATAAGATCTGAAAACATATCTGGAAGTTAATAGTTTAAATGTTACACTTCCTCAATAGAGGAAGTCTTGATCAAAGGCTGAGATCTCCATGCACAATGTTTTCTACCCTGCTTATCTAGGGTAAAGAGGGGGTCATGCTAGGATGTAACCTTGTCTCCCAGATATAGTTCTCTCAACTGGGGTCAGTAGTGAACACATATATCTACTGAAACTAACATTAAGACCCTAAAAGAAGAATAGAAAAAATAAATCAATCAATACATGAAATAAACTTTAAGGCAGTAGGAAAAGAAAATACTATTTATTATGCAGATAACCTAGTTTTTCTATTTCATACCTGAGTACTCTTCTACTCAGATATATTTAGAGGGTCAATGCAAAATGTAATAGTTCAGGGCCGGCCCGTGGCTCACTCAGGAGAGTGTGGTGCTGATAACACCAAGGCCACGGGTTCGGATCCCATAAAGGGATGGCCGGTTAGCTCTATGGGTGAGCGTGGTGCTGACAACACCAAGTCAAGGGTTAAGATCCCCTTACCGGTCATCTTTAAAAAAAAAAAAATGTAATAGTTCAAAGACCTTTTAATATTTCTAGAACAAACTCTCACACATGCAGTTAACACCTGTAAAGTGTCTAGAGGACTGTGCTATGTAAGTGCTTGAACTGCTATTACCATTATTATAAAACAGCTGCTCTTACATTTGCTTTACTTTTTTCTGTTTAAAATGCATTGTGACAGTATACAGAATCTGTGACTCTTTAAAGAGTCCACAATTTTTAAAAAATTATTTTACCAATGCACGTACCATCACTATCTCATTTAAGAACAGAGCAGCTTTCTTAAAGAATTCCTTGAATATTTAGGATTTCTAAAAAGGATGCAGAATGTGACTGGGATATCTATTTCCATAGAAAATCCAGGAGTATCTGTTTCCATAGAGAATCCAGAAGGCAGTTATTGCCTAGGGCAGATGCTTTGTGGCTCAGCCTTACTTCATTTTGCTGATGTCTTTCTTTTAAAAACCTCTGATGAGGCTTCGTTATTTGTAGGTCAACTAGCAATCTGGCCTTAACCTACTCTTCAAGATTTTCCCACAGCTGCCCTACACAAAACACCCTCAAGATCTCCACAATCTCAAGACTTCACGCTTGTCTGTGTCTCACTCAATGTACCCTATCTTACAGGTCCTCCTCCATAGCCAGCCAGACAGACATGATTTCCCAAAACACTTTTGCCAAGTCACTTCTTTCTAGGTAGTAAACTTTTCACAGGTTATTTTTCCTGACAGCCATTCTAGTCTATAAATTCTTAACAGGAAAGAGCCATGCTATATATACAAGTATTTTATTTCCCCAGGGAGCACAGAATATATTAGTTGGGCAATAAATATTTGATAACCATGTTTCAAGAGTCAGAGTGTTAAACTCTTTCTCTAGATCTATAACTAATTTTGGCAATGACATGATTTCTCTGCCTCAGTTTTCCTCTCTGTAAAATAAAGATATTTGCTACCAATATTTCGAAGTCTGGAAACAAGAAGTAACCCATCCCAGATGTGGAATATTAATTTGCTAATGTATAAAAAAGTGAACTGGTGGTTTTTTACTTTTTGTAGCTATCCTTCCCTTAAAAGCCCAACATCAATACAGAAACTTTTAAGAATTCTCAGAGCTAAGGTAAAAAATGGCATCAGATTAATCTGGAACAAGTTTTGAGAAATGCTTCTAAGATATACCCACAAATTGTCTCTCTGGCTATATAACAGCTGTCTGACTCAATAACATCTGTGAATATACTGAGAAGGGGCACTTACTAATTTTTCTGTGGGTGTTTCCAGGTATGGCAGTAGAACATTTCCGATCCTCTGTAGTAGTTTTCCCCTTTGAGAGCTGAGAATTGAAGGAGGTACAGCACATCAACAGCAGCTCAGAACCTCAAAGTCATGGAACCCCTCATATTAAATGGAAAAAAAAAAGGTTGGGAGACAAAAATTAAGTCAGAAATCAAATCAAATAGCGACATTAGAGAAACATCACACACACACACAAAATCCACTGAAAGATAAGAAGGTCTCCAAGTAAAAAATTATCAGGGCACAAGGTAAAAAAAAAATCTCCCTATACGTCATCTGCCTGGCCCATGCTCACCTAAAAGGAGATGTGCAGCACCCTAGGGCATTCTTGTACACTCAACTCAGGCTGCCTGCAGAATGTCTAGGCAAGAAGGAACTCATCTCACCTAACCTTACTCTAGTTAGGAAGACAAAGTGAAGCTTCTGCCTCCACTCCACAGTGCATAGGCCCAGGGTCTGCAAAAACCTGCCTGGAGGTGAAACTTAATTGGGGGTCTATTTTTACAGGACCCAAACCATGCCTCCCCAGAGCTAGGAACTATCAGGCTTAGTGTCAGAAACTGACAGTTCTGTCTCAGGAGAATTACTGGAGATGGATGTTAAAAACATCATCTCATATTCCTTTAAGGAAAAAAGGGGGATGAAGTTGTGTGGGTACAGTCATTATTTGGCTTCAGAGTGGCTACTTGGAAATCACTGTACCAATCCTAATAATAAAGCTCTTCTTCGAACATCTTTATGCCTTTTCAGCTAGCAGATATTCTCAAACTATTTATCTATCTATCCATCAATCAATCTATCTATCTATCTATCTATCTATCTATCTATCTATCTATCTATCTATCTCATTTATTTGGCTTTAAATGATATGACTCACTGGATTGGGAATTAGAAGATCCAAGTTCAAGGCCTGTTTCTGCCTTTTTAGTTGCAAATTCAGGGGCAAATCACTTAAACTCTGAGTAAAGATTTCTCATCTGTAAAACTGAAGTAACAGCTATCCTAAGTACCTCACAAAAAGGAAGCAAGGTTTACAAGAGATGATAAATTTGAAAGAGCTTTATGAACTATACAGGATTTTAAGGTAGACAGTGATTTTTATTGCAATGATCTTAGATTTTCACTGATATAATATGATTATGATGATTCCACTTACCTTAAATAGAATGTACAGTATATACAAAAAAATCCCAAAACCATAGATTGGAATAATCTGCCCCATCAGGCCTCTTCCACTACCTCCTCCTCCAGTGCCTCCACCTGATCCTTTGGCTTTTGCAAATGCCTCTCCAAGGTGAGACCTCTGGAAACGAGCCCCAGGGGTCTGGCCATCTGAGGATGCCTGGTGATGGTGCATCATAGGAGGAAATCGGCCCAACTTTCCTGAGAAAATAAATTAATCAGTCTTTATCTCTTCCATTATTTCAAATATGGCTACTATGAAAACACCTCATGCATCGAGGTACAAATCACAAGCCAACTCAGACAAGTTTAAGAAAAAACAGGAACTTGCTTAAAAGGATATAGAGGCATCACACAGGCACTAAATATGGTATGATAATCTCTAGCTGTCTACCAAATCCATTTTCTCTTTCTTCTGGGTCCATAGCTAGACCACATTTTTCAGCCTCCCATATAGTTAAATGCAGCCATGTGACTGAGTTCTAGCCAAAGGAATGTGAGTGATTGAGCTAGTTCAAGGCCTGGCCTATTAAGCCTCCCATGTATTCAACTCCATGATTATCTCCCTTCCACAGGAAGGATGCTGACACCAGGGGACCCTGGAAGCCATGCGTTGAAAATGGCAGGGCCACCATCAACCTGGGTTCCTGAATAACTATGTGGTGCAGAAGCCCTCCAGTGCAGCCACCCCACTAACTGAGAGCTATCTAGACCTGTTTTTATGAGTGAGAAATAAACTTCTAATGTGTTAGGACCATTATACACTTTGGTGTCTGTCACCGCAGGTAGCCACCCCTAACTAATACAGATAAGGAAACAGTAACATGGTCTCAGGAGAGAATAGAACCAGAAACTGGGAAGCCTTCAGGGTCTGGGACAGCTAATTTCACATTGCAGCTCAATCTCTCTCCTTCTCTATGGAGCCATAAGCCTTTTTTCTTTGTTTCTCTGTACATATTTTCTTCATTCTCCTTTCTCTGCAAACAATTTCTCTAGCTTCTTTGTGCACACAGTGGAAGACAGTCACCCCAAAACCCCTCAATTTGCATGTATTTCAAGAGGATAGCTGAGACTGGTCCTAATTCCAAATTCCTTGGAATAAGTCTTTGAGTACTCAGCTTAGGTTGGTATGCATCCCTTTCTAGTCAGCTATAGCCAAGCAGACAGGATTCATGTACTACTGTACAAACAGGGTCAACCTTGTGAGTGGAACATAGGAGTTAGAAACAGAGGAGTGCATCCATTTTCTTGCATTTTTTTCCTTTATCAAGAGCAGCCAAAAGTTAACACCAAACACCAAGCCTCCTGAGAGACAGAGGTGAGAAAGGAAAGATATCTCTTCAAAAGGCCATGTAAACATGCTTGTATAAAAAACCACTGGGATAAAACACTGTAGAGCAGAAAGCCTTCAAAAATAAGACTCTAAAAACACAAACTATAAAGTAAAAAATTGTTGGCTTTGACTTCAACAAAGGCAAAGATTTCTGTTCAGTAAAGAACACCATAAACAGAACTAAAAGAGATGAAACACAGGAAAAGATTTTACAACATCTAAAACTGATGAGGGATTAAATATCTATAATATACAAGGAGAGCCTATAATTCAATATGAATGTCACAGGAAACCCAATAGAAAAATGATCAAAAGATACAAGTAGGGAACTTACAGAAAGGGTAACATAAATGGCTAATAAGTATATAAAGAGATGATTAAGTTCAAAGTAAAACCAATGACTAAAATACAAATTAAAACAATAAGATAGTACCCATCAGAAAGGCAAAAATAAGAATGGTGGGTAATGGCAAGAGTTGGTGAAGGTGTGGGGAGGCAAGAATTCTCATGCACTGTGGTTAAGAGTGTAAACTGACAGAGCCAATCTGCTAAGAGATCTGGCTATACTTAGTGACATTAAGTAGACTGGTGATTAAGTATGTACAGGCCCTATGATCCAGTGATCCCACGCTGGTGGATAAATCCCAGAGAAATTCTCAAATAAGGTATACATATGCAAATTACAGACTTCACAGACCTGTATGAGAATGTGCATGTGATGACTGTAGCAAGGAGGTTAAAGTAACTCTGATTTCCATAACCAGAAGAATGGAAAATCATAACAGAATGGATACAAATATGGAGGCCCATGTAGTTTTTAGAAACCACTCTTTAGATGTACCTACAACATGAATACATCTTAAAAAGCACAGCATTGAGTTAAAAAAAAAAAAAGCAAATACCATTATGAAAGCTGAACACACACATCTATATTATATATCTTTCAAGCAAATACTGAATACATCTTAAAAAGCACAGCATTGAGTTAAAAAAAAAAAGAGCAAATACCATTATGAAAGCTGAACACACACATCTATATTATATATCTTTCAAGCAAATACTTGTATGTAGGTATAAAGACAAAAAAAACATGTTAGAGTGGGTGCATATCAGTGGGGAAGGGAATGGGCATGTGGATTGAGGATAGCAGGATAAAAATAAAAGAACAAAACAAGAAAGGAACCTTGCACTGATAAAGTTAATAAAGTGCTATGAACTGAGGACTATCTTTAAGTCAACTGTCTGCTTCTGAGGTACAAAAGAAAGAGGCAGGCAGGGAGGTTAACACAGCTAGCTACTGGGCTTAGAAGCTGCCTTCTGCCTTGTATCTTTTCTCAGCCAAGCCCCACTCTAATAATTCTCCTTTCCCTCCCAGCACTGACTTTGGATGACATGGAAATTATGGGAAGAAATGCTTCTTTTAAAGAACAGATCAGCAACAGAAGCACAGCTTTAGACAGTAAAAGAAGGAAAAGACCAGGTCACCATCCTTTACTCTGGGTGCCGGTGACTATGTCTCTTTTAAATTGTCAAGGATCTTAATATATTAAATGGTAAGAACTGGCTTTAAAGCTACTATGCACCTTCAAAAAAAACCTGACTAGCCGGCATCCAGGAAGCTAACCTTTCTCTTGAGAGAATGTGATATATCAGGTGGCTAGTGTTCAATAAACTAGATTTAATATTTGTAATAACATGTTGTTAAACTTCATTTTACTGTGCTGAGAACACCGTCTTCAAAACCAGGCATAAAACAAAAAATAAAAAATTAAAACCAAGTAATGATATAAAAGGTATGATTTTACATGTCTAAAATTGAAGAATGATGATGCTAACTACTACACACCTCCCCCCCCAAATTTTATAGTTCTGTCAGCCAGGAGGATTTACTGGATACCTGTTATGTTCAGGACTCTGCCAAAGGTAGGTAAGGAAGACGGCCATAAAGGAAATAGAAACAATAGTTCCCACATGGAACAATGTTTTTAAAAAGCAGTATATCCAAAACAAAGACACAAACAATAGCAGCAGCAGATATCATGGAGCTTATTACTAGATGAACTAAATGTGTATGTATTAAAAGGAAACAAAACTATGAAAAAATTTTTTAAAAAGAGGAAAGTAGTCAAATGATGAGAATGAGAGACTCAAGACAGCAAAAAATCTGCAAAGGCACACCGGAGGAAAGAAGAGTGTTTGTGATGAGAAAGAGATTAAGAACAAAAAACCCATTAAATAGGGCTAACTATCAAATTGGTTTGTCTCCATATAGGGAAATAACAAGAGATAAGGAGAAAGAAATGGAGATTGGGAGGAATTTAAAGGCTAACTTGTGTATTGCATGAATTTGATACTGCAGACCTTGGATCAGGGGAATGACTTAATGAGAGGGTGTTTTGGGGGACTAATCTAACAGTTGAATATAGGGCCTAATACAGAGAGAAAACGGGAAAACAGCTTATTTGCTGGGAAAACAGCAGTAAGGCTATTACGGGTTAGCTCTAAGATGCAAGTGCCTGACGTGGTGGCTATAGGTATAAAAAGGAAAGAATACGTCCAAGGGCTATTACTATGTAATTAGCAGCAGCATTTAATACTGAACCAAATATAGAGCTAATGGGAATCAGAAAACTCCAAGATCAAGAGTTTAAGATACTAAGAGAAGATAATGAAGAAACGGGGAGAGCTTTTGGTTAAGAAGTACACATTTTAAACACATCATATTCCAAGTGCTGGTGGAATACAGAGAAAATTTTATTAGACTGCAGTTAGGTTTGAGAAGAAACTATAAGTTACCTAAATGACAAACCTAATTAAAATCGAGTAAGAGAATCATTCCCAATACCACAAAGGATGGAGGAATATGTGTACTTACATGTAAAAAAGAAAAGAAAAATTAGCTGGTTGAAAATGAGCAGAAGCAAACCAGTATCATAAAAGTCAGAGGACCGAATTGAAAGCAACAGAGAAGGCTAGAAGAAGAAACCAATAAAAGACTAATGGCAGTCCCTGTTTTTAGACACAATATATTCTTAAGAAATCTATGGCCATCACATGAAATCCTGACTGTTCACCTGTTTAGACAATAACAGAAACCAAAGTACAAGAAAGCACCATAGAATCTTCAGAATCAGAAAGAGCTTTAAAAGTCATCTAGTCTTTCAACAAATAGTGTGGACAACAAGATATTCACATGTAAATGAATGAAATTAGACACTGATCTCACACCATATACAAAAAATTAACTCAAAATGGATTAAACACCTAAATGTAAGAGCTAAACTTTTAAAATCTTAGCAGAAAACATAGACATAAATTTTTGTGACTTTGGATTAGGCAATAGTTTCTTAGATATGACAGCAAAAAAAAGTAGGTAAATTTGACTTAGCCAAAATTTAAAACGTTTGTGCTGCAAAGGACATCATCAAGAAAGTGAAGACAACCCACTGAATGGGAGAAAATATTTGCAAATCATATATTTGATAAGGGTTAGTATCCAAAATATAAAAAGACAACGCAATTAAAAATAGCCAAAAGATCTGAATAGACATTTCTCCAAAGAAGACATACAAATAGCCAATAAGCACATAAAAAATGTTCAACATCATTCACTACCAAGGAAATGCAAATCAAACTCACAATGAGATACTACTTCACACCCACTAGGATGGCGATAATTGAAAAGAGAGATAATAAAAAGTGTTGGAGGAATGTAGAGAAAATGGAACCCTCACACTGGTAGGAATGTAAAATAGGGCAGCCACTTTAGAAAACGGTCTGGCAATTCCTCAAAAGGCTAAACACAGAGTAACCTATATGACCCAGGAATTCCACTCTCAGTTATATACCCAAGAAGAATATGCTCACATAAAAACTTGGACACAAATGTTCACAGCAGCATTATTCAAAATAGCCAAATGTCCAACTGACGAATAGATAAACACAATGTAGTATACCCATACAATGGAATAGTATCTAGCCATAAAAAGGAATGACGTACTGATACATACTACAACACGGATGGACTATGAAAACTCTATGCTAAGTAAAGAAAGCCAGTCATGAGAGATCACATATTATATGATTCCATTAATATGAAATGTCCAGAATATGCAAATCTGTAAAGCCGGAAAGTAGACTGGTGATTGCCTACAGATGGGGGTTTAGGGGAAGGGGGAAGAGAGGAAGAGTGACAGCTAATGGGTATGAGTTTGGGGGGGGGTGATTAAAATGTTCTAAAATTGACTATGGTTGATGGTTGCACAATTCTGTGAATATATTAAAAACCACTAATTATACACTTTAAATAGGTGAATTGAATGATATGTTAATTATATCTCAATAAAACTTTTGTTTTGAAAATCATATAGTCTAATCACCTGTGTGTTCAATACCATCATCTCCCTCAAGAGATTCTGAGGTCCTGATTCTGCTGAATACCATTAGACAGGAAAGTCAATGCTTCCCTCAGAAAGCTCATGCTACCTCTGTTCAGCTCTAGCTGGTAGAACTATCTTCTTTATATCGAGTTGATAAGTAAGTAATGGGAGTAAGAAAGGAAGTACAAAATAGGGTTTCAAAAAGCAACACTGAATGAATCGGGATGAGGCAAGAAGTAAAGAAACCTATATTAAAATTGATTAAGAAGAGGTTATTGATCATATCAATGAGGTGCTGAAAAGTAGAGAATACTACTTTCACAGGTAGGAGAGGTATTTGGAGAGCAATGGAACATACAAGCTAGGTGGTAAAAAAATATGTTTTATATCCTAGGAGAAATCTGAGAGTTTTATATTTGATATAATAGTTCACATATTTATTACTGAACACTTAACAATGTGCCAGGCACTGTCAGATGCTGAAATTAAAATGATAAATAAAACAGAGTCCCTGTCGTTAAAGAGTTTACAGATACAGAGTATAATTAGAGTGACACAGTAATTCTACCTTACCCATCAAATCCAATGGCTTTTTCTCAGTTCTCATTCTTAAGATTTCTCTACAACACAAGAAAGCGATCATCACATATGATGATTCAATAAATATTGGATTAATCTGAATAAATCCTTGTCAAATTTTCCTGCCTTAATCTTTACAGCACATTACCCTTCTGAGCTCTTCTTTTCCTACAGACTAGTCATCCAACCTACTCCTTCTCAGTCTTTCACTGGTTCTTTAATCCCCCCCAAATTTTGTCTCAACCTATTTTTTATCCTTTTTTCTTTGCCAAACTCATTCATTCTCAAGAAATCCATTGTAATTTCCAAAATCTACAGCTCTAGTTTTGACTTCCCCACACTAGGTCTTTATCAATTATACTAAATCCAATTAGCATGTATGTCTTTTTGTATGTCTGTCATCTTAAACCTAAAAATAAAACTCATTTTCATCTTCCAAGACCTGCTCTCCTACTGCATTTCTTTTCTTTGTAGATTCATTCTCTCAGACTTTTACCCTTGAGACCTACAACCCCTGCTACCTATGACCAATGGTACACTTGAGGTGGTAGGCTGGGGTCAGAATATGCTGAATTTGGAAGAGATTTTCCTCTTTGTAAAATTAACTGGCCTCAACAGGGAGCAACCTCACCTCTTAAATCTTGGATCTTGATACTGCCATGTTTCTTAGAACTGAATAGCCCAGAATATTTAAAAAGTCAATGACTATAAAATATTTGAAAATTTCTAGCTGAAATGATTTTTTAAAAAAGAAAAAATTCTAATTATGAAATAACGTCAGGAATACAAAGTATAGCTGATAATATATGAACACTTGTAAACCCACCACCAGAAGCCACTTGTGTACTCTCCCCTCTCTCTGAGATAGACACAACTCTCAGTTTTATGCTTATTATTAGAATGTGTGCTTTTAAACTTTACTACATAAGTATATATCAGTAAATATTGTCTTGAATGTTTTAAAACTTTATATTATGAATGGATGGTGGTGATAGTTGTACAATATGAATGTACCTAATGCCACTGAACCGTATACCCCAAATGGCTAAAACAGTAAATTTCATGTTACGTATACTTAGCCACAATAAAAAGAAACACCTTTATATTATGGTATCATACTGTACTCATGTTTCTGCAACTTCCCTTTTATCTGGGTGGGGATCAAAATTTTGGCCCAGAAATATATATCCATGTTGATATGAATAGCTCTAGATCATTCATTCAAACCGCTTATAGCAGGCATCTCATTGTATGAACATATTATAATTTATTTACCCATTCTTCAGCTGATGAACATTTATATTATTTTCTATTTTTCACTATTATAAATGCTCTACTTGATAGCTACATTACAAACAGGATTTGTGTGTTTTTTAAAGTTTGCTAAAAAACAAAAAAACAGCTAAAGAGATCAGAATAAAGATATTAAAGCATTGGGCTGGCCCGGTGGCGCACTAGAGAGTGCGCCGGCGCTCCCGCCGAGGGCTCGGATCCCATGTGGAGACCGGTTCCCACTCACTGGCTGAGCGCGGTGCGGACGCAGCACCGAGGGTTGCGATCCCGTTGCCGGTCCCCGGTACGGGCGCTACACCAAGGGTTGCGATCCCGTTACCAGTCAGTAAAAAAGACAAAAAGGAAAAAAAAAAAAAAAGATATTAAAACTGCAGGTTTTCCAATGTAGAAAACAGCTGTGTCACTATCTCTACAGATATCTAAGTCTTCCATAAAATGGAAATTGACTAAATCCTAACTGTTTATTGAGAGCTTTCCCCATATTTAGGTTTACTTAATTATTAAAATTTCACCTAGCATATCATTTAAGCTTGACTAAAAACTTAATGGATTTTACAGAGTGAATTTCTACTTTCCCTTGTTAATAATCATCCCTGTTGCTAAAAAGAAAAACTCTAGCACGGTTAACAAGAGCTTTCTGAAAGCAACATTAAACCATCTGCAGCATTTCATTCTTGGAGCAAATAGATCAATAAAGTCTTTATATTTAAACACTCAATAAATCAATAATGTGTTTATATTTCTGATTACTAAGGCTGAAGAAAGATCTTAATGGGCCAGTTCCTTAAAATATGTAAGCTTTTCCCTAAATACTGTGGAAATTAGAGGCCATATTTAAATCCAGCTTTACTTAAAGTGGAAGTTGGGACAAAAGCTCTGTTTCTTCCTTATCAGTCTCGTCCAAGGGCCCCACGTTGTTACATTCTCTTACCTAACACCACTTTGTTCTCCACTGCTTTGATGTTTTCTGCTAGTTTAGACAGATCTTTTTTTCATGTTTTATCAACCTCCCCACTCCCTATCCATCCAATATATTACTAAAAGAGATAATCATGTGTCTCAGTTGCTTAGCACAGGGCCTGATCCATGCACTCAATACATGTCAACTGTCATCATTTCATTAACAGAGTAATCTTCCTAAAGCATAATTCTAACTGGTCTTGCCATTTCCCTGACCAAAAGCTTTTAATGGTTTCCACTGATGATAAGGGACTATGTTACAGCAGAATGGAGGGAGCGGAGTAAAGCAGATGAGTACCATCTTTCCAGTCAGTTATTGGTTAAGATCCCGGATGTACTTCCAGCTATTCCAGTGGAGGTTAAATTAACCTCTTCACACCACTTTCCCATTACATGCCGCTGATTGAGCCAAACTAAGCTTCTTGCCATGCTTTGAATTTGCCTGGTGCCTTTTTGCCTCTAAGCCAATGCTTATACTCCAGTGGTTTTGCTTTTCTCTCCAACCCCACATATCCAAATCCAGCCCATCCTTCAAGGCCCAGACCAAATACAGCCCCCACCACTCAGAGCATTTTCTCATGCCACCCCCATGCCCTTAAAACACACTGTTTGAACCTCTTCAATTGCACTTACCACACCTGGCCTTATTCAAGAGTTGTATTTTTGTGTCTTACAGCCTCTACTTGTACGGGAAACAGAACAGGTAACATCTTCCACTAAATACCATTTCTACCCAGTTTTATTTGGTGCTGACTGAAATCTACAAATCGTATCTGAGAATAAGAAAAGCAGCCTCTGACATCCAGAAGCTGTCCTGGTACTATCAGCGAGGCATTGGTATTGCTTTGAGCTGGCTTGGTGCTTACAGCTAGGTCTCGGTGTTCTCCTTACACATAAGCCATTTCAGAACATCAACATCAGGCAAAGCCATTCTGTTACAATGATGGATCAACATAAAAATGAGACTATTCTGTAATCTGAACACAGACAAAACATGAACTGTCCAAGTCACAAAATACCAAACATCCCCCTGTGCTGGATAATGAGTGACTGCAGCTTTATCAATTACTGCTTTAGCCTTTCCCTAGTCTCCTCTCCCTTTAGATAAACTCTATTAAGGTACCCAGTCATAGAATTTGCCCCACTTCCTTACAGCATCCAGTCCAAGGCAATGCCCCACATCTTCAAATCTTCCTCAAAACCACCTAATGCAGGCTCAAATCCTATAATAAGGCTTTTTCTAACACTATCTTACTGAGATGCTCCACAATTCCCCATAGTGTGCATTCTCCCTTACTGCAATGAGTAATAAACTCAATTTGTTCAACTACAGGTGTGTTCCCGGCAGTCTTTGGCTAGAGGAAAAACCAAGAGCTTGAATAAAAGCCTAGTGTTTTATTTATTTTTGGGTCCCCCACAGGGCATGCTCTGGGTTTTGCATGCTGTACTCTTTGTTGTACTGATCTGTATGAATTACATTGTGTCTGTTAGCCTTTACTGGAATCTCAAGATCCAGCCCACTCACTCACAGGGATAAAAATATTTTTTTACTTCATTATTCAACCAGTTTTCAATCCCACAGTTTCTAGAATAGAAAATGACAATCCGGATGACTGATCAAGGTGCTCTATACCTACTTACCTATAAGTTTCTGAACCCCCAAACATGCCTACTTTACATACATTCATAGGCTCTCAAATTGTCTTCTATGGCTTTCTGTTCATTTCTATAATATATGAACAGAAAAATGACCCTTTGAAATCAAAATCATTTTCTAATCTCTTTCTTTTGAACACTCCTTCAGAGAAGATATCTGATGTCTCATTAGGAGAAAAAATGGCAAGGAACCAAAATAATACATTTGCCATCAGGCATTTATATACCAACACATAAGAAGCTAATTTAAGACAACAAAAAATTATATATGCATGTGTATATGTGCCATGTGTGTCTGTATATACACACATATATGTGTCTGTAGGTATTTTCACATCTTAGAGAGACTCAGAGGGACAGGATTCACTTGAGGAAAACATGGTAAGAAGAGTCTGAGCTATTCCAGAGGAACAGAGCCACTGGGGAGGGGCTGGTAGGGAACCCTATTTAGTTTATATTTATATTTGGTTTATATTTAGTTTACTCAAAGTGAGATACTTACTGGAAAACACAGGCAGCCAGGGTCAGCAGGAGAGCTGCCCAGATACAATGTTACTGTGAGGGCACCAAAAGTTCCCAGCCAAGTAGAGGTGGTGGATAGGACTCTCCTGAAGCCAGCCCTAGCACAGAAGGAGGATGTTGCCACCCTGGAGGATTTCAACTACCCTGGCACCTGTTCAAAGTCTCATTCAGCTACATTGAAACCACTGACAAGCTCTTGACCTAGTGTGCTGACATTTTTATGTTCCACAGGTAAATCATGTGAGCAGCAGAAATGCTACTCTGACCAAAGAATAAATTGGTTGGTGAAATGAAAGGAGAACCTTAGGAGAATGACATCATGCCATCTGTATTAGTCCATTTTGTGTTGCTGTAACAGAATACCTGAGACTGGGTAATTTATAAAGAAAACAAAATTTATCGCTTACAGTTTCTGAGGCTGGGAAGTCCAAAGTCCAGGGAACACAGCTGGAGAGGGTCTTGGTGCAAAATTTATCTCTTACAGTTTCTGAGGCTGGGAAGTCCAAAGTCCAGGGAACACAGCTGGAGAGGGTCTTGGTGGTGACAGTGACCCAGTTGTCTCACATTGCAAGATGGTGGAAGCAGAGAGCAGAGAGAGACTCTCCTCTCCTCTTTTTAAAGCCCTCAGAACCACGCCCCTGACCACCATTTTTAATCCATTCACTATGGCTTGGTCCTGCAATCCAATCACTTCTTCAAGGCTGTGCCTTTCAATTACTGTAATAGGATTTCCCACCCTCTTAACAGTCACAATGGGGGCTAAGCTTCCAATACATAAAACTTGGGGGACACAATTCAAGCTTCAGTGAGTTTTGGGAGGACATAATTCAATCCACTACACCATCTTAGTGTTTGTGGCAACAAAGTAGGAGTTGTATGGCAAAGGCTCTAGGCAGGCAGAGTTAAGAAGTTTTTTTGTTTTTTTTTTTTTTATAAAAATGACCGGTAAGGGGATCTCAACCCTTGGCTTGGTGTTGTCAGCACCACACTCAGCCTGTGAGCTAACCGGCCATCCCTATATAGTGATCCAAACCCGTGGCCTTGGTGTTATCAGCACCACACTCTCCCGAGTGAGCCACAAGCCGGCCCTAAGAAGTTTTAAAAACAGAGACACACGATTCCATGGCATGAGACTCTCTCTAAGAAAAAAGTTCTTAAAATCCATTTCTGCTTGGGCATTCCAAAAATTCTCAATCAGGTAGGAAATGTAGAAGGGGGGGCGGAAAGTAGATGTACAGGTAGCTCTTCTAGAAAGACAGAAAAAATAAAATGAGCAATCAGCAGGAAAGAGTGGCAAGACTCAGAAGACTCACATGAGGAGGCTAAAGTTCAAAAGAAACTATGATTTACAAAAAGGCTAGCAAAAATAAAATGGCGTATTTTTAGTAAAGTTTAGAGCAAAAAAAGCAATTTGCCTGATGATAAAATGTAATGCTGAGAAAGCAGAACTTCTCGATCTTTATTTTGCTCCTATACTCTATCAAAGGGGATGAATTTGGGATTAAATGGAGGAGAATTAACAATCTTAAGAAAAAAAAAATAAAGCCCTAGAGGAAGATAAGTTCAAGTCTATTCACTAAATAATATCTGCCAAGAGGAATGGGAAAACTTGCAAATAAGGTCACTGAACTAAAGAAAATTCTAAGAAATTATGTTGGTAAAAAAAGAAGTCTCAAAAGAACAGGGATCGATAACTATTGTTCCAGTTTGCAAAAAGAGAAAGTGGATGGTAAACTCTACAAACTGTGGAGAAGTGAGCATGTTGTAGTTCTTGGGCTAGATTCTAAAAATGATTCTTCCATTTTTTTTGATGGAGTGGATGTGGGAGGAAAGAGAATTTCTTTTTCTGATTACAAAAGAAATGCATATGGATGGAAAATTGAGAAAGTACAGAAAATGTAAAGAATAACAACCATCCACGTTTCCATGGTCCAGAAATAACCACTGTTAAAATGTTGACATATTTCTTTCTAGTGAATATGTATCTTTTCTTTTCACTTGTATCATACAATGTTCTCATGTCATTTAAATCTCCTCATGAATACAGTTTACTGGATTCATAAAAGTCTATCACATGGATGCATAATAATTTATGTAACCATAAAGAATGTGATAATAATAATAAGGTAATGGCTTACAAATGCTAACAGATGAAGCCATGATCCCTAGGAGCCAGCATTCATTAATGTACTCAATTCACTCACTCACTCTTTCATTCATTCATTAAACATCTATTGCCAGCTATGTGCAGCCCTGGTCTAAAGCTGGACAGACAACCATGAACAAAGCAAATAAAAATCCCTGTCCTCATGGAGCATTCCTTTCTAAGTGGGAAAAGAGACAATAAACAAGACAATAATAAATATTAAGGAGAAAAAATAAAGCAGGGAGAGAGGATAGGACATGTTGGCAGGAAGTTAAGATTTTACCTAGAGTGGCCAACTATTCAACATTCTATTCAACATTGTACTGGAGGTTCCAGCCAGGGCCGTTAGGCAAGAAAAAGAAATGAGGCATGCAGATTGGAAAGAAAGAAATAAAACTACCTCAATTGCAGACAACGTGATCATGTATTAGAGCTAATAAACAAGTTCGGCAAGGTGGCAGGATACAATATTGGTATACAAAAATTAATTGTATTTCTATATATTGGCAAGGAACCATCTGATATACAATTAAGAAAATAATTAAATAACTCAATTTACAATAGCATCAAAAAGAATAACATACTTAGGAATATCTTTAACAAAGTAAGACTTCTATATTAAAAACCACAAACTTCTTTGAAAGAAAGTAAAGACCTAACTAAACAAAGAGAAATCCTGTGTTTATAAATTGAAAGACTTAATATTGGTAAGATGGCAATACTTCCCATATTAATTCAACACAATCTATCAAAATCCCACCTGGCTTTTTTTTTTTTTTTTTTTGGCAGAAATTGACAAGATAATCCTAAAATTCATATGGAAATACTAGGTCCCCAGACCCAGAACAGTCAAAACAATCTTGAAAAAGACGAAGAAAGTTGGAGGACTCATGATTCATGATTTTAAAACTTACTACAAAGCTACAGTAATCAAGATAGTGTGGTACTGGCATAAGGACAGGTGTACAGATAAATGGAATAGAACTGAGAGTCCAGAAATAAACTCTCACATTTGCAGTCAATTGATTTTCAACAAGGTTGCCAAAACAATTCAATGGGAAAAGAACAGTCTTTTCAACAAATAGTGCTGGTACAACTGTACATCCACATGAAGCTGGACTCCTACCTCACATCACATGCAAAAATTAACTCAAAAGGATCAAAGACAAATGCAGGAGCAAAAACTATAAAACTTGGAAACGCAGGCGTTAAGACTTCATGACCTTGGATTTGGCAATGATTTGTCTTAGATATGACACCAAAAACATAAGCAACAAAATAAAAAACCAGACCAATTGGACTTCATCAACATTTTAAATTTTTCTTCTTCAAAGGACACCATCAAGAAAGTGAAGACAATCCACTCAATGGGAGAAAATATCTGCAAATCATACATCTGATAATGGACTTGTATCTAAAATATATGAAGAACTCTAATAACTCTTAAAAAAAAAAAATAAGCACTCTCCCATCCCCGGGACATTCTATTGTTCAGTCATTACTATAACTGAACAATAAAAAGACAAGTAAACCAATTTTTAAAAGGAACAAAGGACCTGAATAGCTGTTTCTCCAGAGAAGATGTACAAATAACAAACACACTAAAAGACAGTCAATGTCATTAGTCATCAGGGAAATACAAATAAAACTACAGTGAGATACCACTTCATAGCCACTAAGGGGGCTATAATCAAAAAGATAGATAACAAGTGCTGGCAAGAAGGAGAGAAACTGGAACCCTCATACTGTGCTGGTAAAAATGGAAAATCGTGCAGCTCCTTTGGAAAACAGTCTGGCAGTTCCTCAAAAGGTTAAACATAGAGTAACCATATGGCCTAGAAATCCACTCTTACTTAGTTCTAGCCACACTGGAATGCTCACATATTCCAAATACATACACCCACATAAGCACACAAGAAATGTGTATACAAACATTAAGAGTATTATTCATAACAGCTAAAAGGCAAAACTACCTAAATGTCCATCAACCAATGAATGGATAAATAAAATATGGTATATCCACACGATGGAATATTATTTATCCATAAAAAGGAATGAAGTACAGATACATGCTACAACATGGATGAACCTTGAAAATATGCTGGGTGAAACAAGCCAGTCACAAAAGATCATACGTATCGTATGATCCCATTTTAAAATGTGGTTGCCTAGGGCTGGAGGCAGGG
>NW_007729337.1:209266-212220 GCF_000696425.1 Galeopterus variegatus | reverse complement strand
GGCAGGGTGGAGGACTTGGCAGGTAATGGATAAAAGGTATGGGGTTTCTTTTGGAGATGATAAAATGGTCTAAAATTGATTGTGATGATGGTTGTACAACTCTGTGAATATACTAAAAACCACTGGATTGTACACTTTAAGTGGGTTAATTGTATGGTATGTGAATTAGACCTCAAGAATGCTGTTACCAAAAGAAAAAAGGAAAAAAAAAAAAAAAAAGACTTTCCTCCTCTATGAAACATGTCTTAAACCCCACTAAAACTGACCCCTGTATGTGTCTTCACCATCCCCCGTGTGGCCCTGAGTACCTGCAACTGACACTCTTTTGCACTCATCTGTTGATGGGTCTGTTTTCCTCTATCATACTGTCAGTTCCTCAAGGCAGGAATTTGGCTCATTTTTTCTTGAAATACACAATGCCTGTATATACTATATGATAGGCTATATCATAAATATTTGTTAAAAGACTATCTTAGGGCCGAGCCCGCGTCGCACTCGGGAGAGTGCAGCGCTGGGAGCGCAGCAGTGCTCCCGTTGCGGGTTCAGATCCTATATAGGGATGGCCGGTGCACTCACTGGCTGAGCGAGGTGTGGCTGGTCTCAAAAAGGACAAAAAAAAAAGACTATCTTAAAAGGTTGTCATGAGGAAAAAGACTATCTTAAAAGGTTGTCATGAGGAAAGGGGACTGTGCTTGTTTCACACATCCCAATGGGCAAAAATGGGAGCTATGATAACATAAATTGTAAGAATTTTCAAATAATCGGGGTTGTCCCTTTCTTCAAAGTGTCGGAATTGATACTCAAAACTTTGGGTGTATGTATATGAATAGTATGTGCATTTTTGAAAATACATAGCTTTCACCAGACTCTCAAAGAGGTATGTATCCCCAAAATGGTTAGGATTCACTACTTTAAAAATTCCAGTGTACCATAGCAGGGATTTTAGTTAGCAAATTTCAGTTATTGTAATATATCATTCAAGGTAGGTTTTTACCTAGATTATACTACTTCAGTAACTTGTAATAGAAAAAGAGAATTCACAACACTAGCAGCTTCATAATCTCAAATTTATTCATTTAAAAGTATTTACTGACTGTCACTTGCTGAAGAAATAGTGGCAAACAAGACAAAGTCCCTGCTCTTGTGGAGTTTACATTCCAGAAGGTGGAGACAAAAAAGCAAACAAGTAAATAAATAAGGAAATCTCATATCATGTAGTGATGCCTTTGATGGAGAAAATAAAACAACATGATGGAATAGGGAATGATGGGAATAGTAACAGAATTATTTTACCTAGGGTCATTGGGGAAAGTCTCTCTGAGGAGGTTACATTTGATCAGAAACTTGAAGAAGAAGAAAGAAGCTGAGGGAAGAGCACTTCAGGAATAAAGAGAACAGAAAGTGCAAAATTCCTAAGGTGAGAACACTTGAATTCTCAAGGGAAGGAGCTATGTGTAATCTCTACTCTGTACACTCTACAACATTCAGAAGAGTGTCTCCCATCACATTAAATAGTACTTCTTCAAGATAATTCACCATAATGGGAATTTAACTAACAAAAAAAAAACCTGTTTTAGAAGAATTCTCACTGTTCAGGATCATCATGAATTTACTCTTCTTCACGGCAGACAGTATCAGTAGACAAAGTGAGTAAAACCTTTTAGATTTTGCAATAAGACAGAAAAAAAAAAAGACCAAATATGCAAAGATTAAGTTTTAGAAGTCTTTTCCAGGTGGATAGTCTTACAAGCATAAAGGTTATCAAGCAAATTATGCAAACAGAATTATGTGTTCAATCTGCCCTACACCCTACAATTCGGTCTATGCATTCATAGTATTTACAATCTATGATGATCAAGAGGATGGAACTACAGGCCATATACACAAATTAGAGGGGAATGGATTACAGTTCAAAAGGAGCTGTCCAGCAATCAATAGTTTGAACACTAGTGGAAGTGTTCCAAGACTGTAAAATCATGTCTCAAGGATGTTACAAGGAAAATTTACAGGAGAAAGTTACCAGTAGAACTTCATGACCCATACAGAATTGTTTTGGTTTTCTTCCAGTCTTCAGCATCCACGCCTTTATATTCATCCTATAAAAGCCCCCGAATGCAGCCAAGAGGGTGGATTTTTTAAACACCACATATATATCTCAATAACAAAGGATTAACATGTATGTTTGCCTAAGTAAGGAGAGTACAGTGATTTACTTATCTCTACCTCAGTAACTGAAACTTGAGTTATTAAAATCTTCAAGTTTTACTTTAAAAGATATAAAAAGAGCCTGAAACAGTGAGCGCCCAGCACCAAGTTGAAAGCACCAACTGACTTTATTTCATACAAAAGCACCACAGAAAGCACACGAAAACCCTAAAGAAGGAAACCCAGCTGGGAACCCTACTGACGCAAATCCCGTGAACAAATAGTGGCAGATGAGTTAAGCCAGTGAGGGGAAGAAGGTAGGGGCTGTGATCAAACGGGTGTGTGCGACGCCACGTAGAGGGTGCCCAGGCACGTATGCCTGCATTCCTGTCCCGTCCTGCGGCAGAACCTTAGGAGGGACCCGGTGCCCGGTGGAGATGGGCCGCTGACGCCAAGGGAACCACAGGGCTCGACCCCTCCCAAACGTGGTCTCGTCCGCCCTCTCTAGCCGGTTTGGCGCATATCTCCGTGGGGACCGAGGAGTCTCAGAACACCGTTCTCTGGCCGGCTCCGGGAGTGCTGGCCCGCGCTTACCTTCGGGTGCCGGCGGCGGCTCCTGACGCTTTCCGCGGGACAGGAAGGCCTTGGGCAACAGCAGCGACAGAGCCAAGACGAGCCCCGAGGCCATGGCCACTCTCTGCACTGTGGAGTACGCCATGGCACCTCACCGTCGGCGCAGGTGCAGACCGCAACCGGAACCGGAACCGGAACTGCTGCCGCCGCGCGGGCGGCCGCTCGCTGCCGCACCG
>NW_007729337.1:202232-208639 GCF_000696425.1 Galeopterus variegatus | reverse complement strand
CCGCACCGCGGGCTGCGCGGACGGCGACGCGCGAGGGACAAGGTACGCGAGGGGCCCGCCCCTCCACCTCCGCGGTCCGGAGCCGACCTGCTCCTCCTGCGTGGTTACCGGTCCCTGTAACTCCTCCTTCTCCCTCACTTCCCACTTCCGCCTGTCACCAAGTCCTGCGCATTCCAGCGCCTAAACATCTGGCAGTCGTGTCCTAGTCTCCATCCCCAATTACCATCACTGCCCACCACCCCCACCTCTAGTCACACCACGGATTTCTTCCTTGCAGCAATGAACTCACTGTCTTTCATCTTCCACTCATCCCCTCGCATCCATTCTCCATCTGCAGCCAAAGGTGATCATCCTGAAACAGGACTAATTCTCTCTCTTCATAGCTTAAAACCTTGCAATAACTCCCCATTATCTTCCTAACAACGGTCAAACTCCTTTCTATGACCTCAAGGCCCTGCATGATCTGGTCTTACCAAAGCTCCATCCAAACTGGATGATTTGCTATTTCTCTAGTATAGTCCTTGTTTGCAGGGGACCTTTGCTATTCCTGTTCCCTCTGCCTGGAAAACTCTTGCTGCCATCCCCACCTGTCAAAAACTTCTCTGAAAAGGGCCGGCCTGTGGCTCACTCGGTAGAGT
This sequence comes from Galeopterus variegatus, assembly GCF_000696425.1. Classification (NCBI taxonomy): domain Eukaryota; kingdom Metazoa; phylum Chordata; class Mammalia; order Dermoptera; family Cynocephalidae; genus Galeopterus; species Galeopterus variegatus. The sequence goes on along the minus strand of NW_007729337.1, from coordinate 208,001 downwards.
GCGGTGTTGATAACACCAAGGCCACGGGTTCGGATCCCATATATGGGATGGCCGGTTTGCTCACTGGCTGAGCGTGGTGCTGACAACACCAAGCCAAGGGTTGAGATCTCCTTACCGGTCATATTTTAAAAAAAAAACTTCTCTGAAAAACTGCTTAAAACCCCTATTCAATGTCAGCCTCTCCTTCCTCTACAATCCCAGTTCTTTGTTACTGTTTTTGTTTATTCGTTTAACAAACATTATTTTAGTAGTTTTTACTCTGTCTCAAATCCTGAACTTGGCACTACAGGGTCTGATGAATAATATGGGTTTCCTTGTGGGAAGATAGTACCCAAACGAGAAAATGCAGGAAATGTTCTGGACTCAGGAGCAGTCAGCTCAACTGGAGGAAGGAGTCAGGAAAAGCTACTTAGGGAAGGTGAAATTTGAATTGGTTTTTGAAACTTACTAGGCAGATAGGTGGGAGGGGTTAAAAGGGTATTCCAGGAAAAGAATACAAAGAGAGCAAAGGCATGAAAGTTCGAAGTTTACTGGTGTGTTCAGAAAACTATTACTTATTCATTTTGGCTGGGCCATTGAGTTGGTGATAGGACACAAAATGAGAAGACTACAAATATAAGTAGGAGCTAGATTGTGAAAAGCTTAGAGAGAACTTCCAGTTAAACATGGCATATGTAACATATGCATTTATCTTTGCTTTCCCCAGACACCTCCCATAAATGAGAATAAAGAGATAAAGTACATAAACTGCAAGACCAAAGAGAATGGTAAAAATCATGACAGTGGACGAGAAATGTCAAAATTTTGTAAGATGCACAGCAACATTGTGCAATAGAAATATAATGACAGCCACATATGTAATTTAAAATTTTCTGCTAGACACATTAAGAAAGTGAAAATAAACAAGTGAAATTAATTTTTAAAATATTTCGTTCAAACAAAAATATCATCAAAATAGCATCCTTTCAAAATATGTAGCACTAGTCAGTCACATTTCAACAAATCCATAGCCACATGTGGCTACTTGGCTACCGTATTGAACAGTGCATGTGTACAGCACAAAAAATAAGTGCTTACACAGGGAAAGCCTATAAAAAGCGAACGAATTTGCCCCTCAGAACCTATAAAATCTTTGAAATTGGAGGCACTGGGTTCCTTTAAAGGCAGGGGTATGGAGTGGGGATGAATAAAAAAGGATTGGTTGAAAGTTTGATTAAGAAGCAGTTGATATCCTCCAAATCTCTTTCCTCAATTCATGCAGCCAAGTGGTTGTCCCTACTGACATCACTCAGGCATCATTATTGTTGGTGTCATCAACATCACTAAAAGTTATTGAGTACTCACTATGTTCCAGACATCTTACATATCATAACTTAATTGCTTCTCCCAACAGTTTTACTAGGTAAGCAATATTATTATATACCCATTTTACAGATGAGAAAACCAAGGCACAGAAAGTTTAAGTAACTTGCCAACAATTACACAGTATACATTGGAAGCTATGGTTTGAACCAAAACATGCTTACTCTAGAACTTTCTTTCTTAACTGCTAGTTTTACTTTCTGGAGAGGTTGAATTAGAGAAGCTCTGGACTTATAGACAATATGTGAAACTTAGGAATTGATAGGCTGTGGCCTCTAACAGGTGCAGAGGAATCAGGGATGACCTCCAAAATTCTGGCTTGGGCGACTGTATAGACATGACTCTATATAACAAGATTTTGAGAACAGAAGAATCAGGTTTGTAAGAAAGATGATGAGTTCATATTTGACTAGTTGCGCCTCTAACAGGTGCAGAGGAATCAGGGATGACCTCCAAAATTCTGGCTTGGGCGACTGTATACACATGACTCTATATAACAAGATTTTGAGAACAGAAGAATCAGGTTTGTAAGAAAGATGATGAGTTCATATTTGACTAGTTGCATTTGAAGATCCATGAAATAACCATGTAGAAATATCCAGTCAGATATATGGGTCTGGAGCAGAGATGTTTGGGCTGGAAACAGATATGGAAGTCATCAGCTCATCAGTAGTAAATGAAGTCTGAGAGAAGATGACATTGGCAAGAGTGTTCATGTAAAGTAATGAGGCCACAATGGAAACCCAGGTTTCAGCATTGTATTGAAGTTCCCACATCTGAGAACAGAAATGGGGTGGAAATAAAGATAGTGATCCAAGTGTTAAAATCCTGAATGAATGAGGAGTTATTGGAAGATTGGAAGGTGACAGGAACAAAGATATGATGAGCAGCTAGATGACGTACGCTTCTAAGGAGCTGTGATTTTTAAAGGAAGAAGGGAAGAAGCAATTGGGAAGCAGCTAGGGGGAACAAGTGGGACAACTATTTTACTCCTAGGCTTTGAGCTGTAGGAAGAAAAATAGCTCTTACATAGGCAGAACTGCAAGGGAAACAGAACCCAGAGGGAACGGCCCAGTTTCTATTAGAACACGAAAGTCAAGAGAAACTTCAAAGAAGTAGAGGATGTAGGGGTTTTTCCTGCATTCAGAAGGCATGGTAAGTGGAAGGTTTGAGAAGCCAGAGAGCAGCAAGAGATGGAATCAGAATAAAATATGTACTGAACAGTATGGATGAGTGGCCATGTGAAAATGGATATTCTGGGGAGCTTGGACTTCAGGTGGTGGCCAAGGTGAGTGGGCAGAGATTATGATCACATTAATCCTGGAAATGGTCTAGAGAAAGGTGAAGACACGAAGTTATAGTCCAGAGTATTTAGCTGGGGCCATATTTATTGTTGCAGCCAGGTGGGGTGTGGGCCTGGAAGAGATAGGAGCCCACTTGGGGAGGCAGAGCTGTTAGCTCATGGAGCTGGGGTAGCTCGGGGTGGAGCCTGGGATGGCTGCCCTCTCTGATGGCTGGTGGTATTGTGGAGCCAGGAGTGCTCTAAAACTCAAGACCGGTTGAAATACTGCGGACTTACTCTTAAAGTGAGGGCTCAGTTTTCCCCATAAAATATCAGTAGAGAACTAAGATCAGAACTCTGATGGCTATAGGCTAAAGAAAGAATGAATGACAACGAAGTAGAGATGGCAAGTACAGACCACTCTATATAGAGCTTGCACGAAAATAGAAGATTAAAGGCACAGTGATAACTTCTGGGTGTGTCTGAGGGTTGTGGGAAGGCTGCTCTTTTCTAAGGGAAGAGACAAGCGTGTTTCTACATTTAGGGGGAAGATATCAGAAAAGGGGAGATGGGAAATATAGGACTAAAGGGAACAATTGTTGGAGCAAAGCCGATTCTGAAGCAGAAATGAGGGCCAGACATGGAAAACCCAGCAGTGGGGATCAGCTTAAAGGAAAGGAGAGGGGAGTGAGTTCAGGCATACATGAAAGAAGTGGTGTAGGGTCAGCAAATCAAGGGAGTTCATTCTCATTGCCTCTGTCTTCTTGCAAAAGGATATGTTCAAGCCATTATCTGAGAAAGAGTGGGGTGGGAGAAGACTTTTTGAGTGTGGTGAAGGTTTGGAAATAGGCAAAGAGGTAATCAGAAATCATTCCAGCATAGAAAAGGGGCTCCCTTTGGAGCTTTAAAACAGCCAAGGATTACCTGTTCTTTCCCTGGAGACTAACAACATCTTCCAGCCAGCACATTCTGGGCAGGACCTGGCACCCCAAAACATCCCTTGAGACTGGCAGCCTTCAAGGGAACCATTCTTGAAGACTGAATATGGTCAAGGGAGGGGAGACTGATAGGTCCTTGGGCATCAGTTACCTCAGCTCTCTGTTAATAGACCAAAGGGGAAACTGAGGTCAACAAAGGGGAAGGAATTTGCTGTTGATCACCCTGGTCACTAGTGTCTGCACCAGTATTCAAACCATGTTCCTTCAACTGTCAGACCAGGATTCTCTCTACCACCTCACACTGCTCCTGTATGTCTGCTGATTCTTTTGGGGGGGAAATAGTTCTTCAAGAGTAATAGCTAGACCTTTCATTTGCTGAATTTAAGAAACCTATTACTTTCTTGTATCATTTCCCTATCTGACAGCCCACGGAAAATTGCCCCAGAATATTTATCATTGTGAGTTGGAAGACTTAATCTGTGAAAACCCTAAAGTCAAAATTTCTTTAGGGCTGGCCCGGTGGCGCACTGGATAAGTGCTCCGCTTGGGAAGCGCGGCGGCGCTCCCGCCCGAGGGTTCGGATCCCACATACAGACCGGTTCCCGCTCACTGGCTGGGCGAGGCGCGGGAGCAACACCGAGGGTTGCAATCCCGTTGCCGGTCCCCGGTCCGGTGCGGGGGCAACACTGAGGGTTGCGATCCATTGCCGGACACGGAAAAAGACAAAAAGACAAAATTTCTTTAACATCAGGGTGCTTGTTGAATTCTTACAGGGGGCAAGGGAGGTTGAGGTAAATATAATTCCAAGGCATTTACTTAGAAATAATTATGGAATAAATTTTTCCTGGGATTAAATGTTCTTTTTTTCCCCCCTAAATATGAGGTCTCCCTGGAAGACAGGCACATGAGGAACTGAAGAAAGAAGAATTGGAAGGGCAGAAGAGAACTCACACAAGGTATTTGGAGGAGGAAGAATTTCAAAATGGGAAATAAAAATAAGGTAAGAGGGAAGGGGGGAGAGGAGAAAACAGAGGAAAAAAGAAGACCAAGAAGGAAGAAAGTGGTCATGAAACAGTAGCCTTTTCATAAACTCCCTGTCCACAGGCTCCCAGGTCCTGTCCAGTATGCTCTACCCTCCAGACCAGGCTAATATTCGTGCATCTGAGGTCTGTACCCTCCTCTGCTCAAGTGTTCATTCACTCCCCTTTGGCTGCCATATTTAGCCACAGCTCATTGACCTCCCTTTCAAGGACATGTGTAATTCATCCTCTTTCCCCAAATCATCTCTCCTCTCTGGGCCAGCATGAGCTTTGGTTATTCCTCATTCAGGATGCTCAGCAACCTAATCTCTTTCCCTCCTCCCTTCTCACAGCCAATCTTCCCTAAAATGTAAGGCCCAAACAAATATGAACCTCTTCCAGGAAGCTCTCCTGGACTCCACCACATGCTGACTCTTCCTTTCACTGAATTCCTATGGACACTGTTTCTCATGGATTGGGCCTTTTCACCTAAGCAGGAGCACCAGGAGGATAGAACTGTGTCTTTTCCCATGGCATGGTTGAGCACAGAACTAGTTCACAGTAGGTATTTATTAAAGTCTGAGGCTGCTGGTTTCACAAACACACACTGATTCTGCCACTGCTCTGAGCAACTGAACATCTCCCTGGAAATCAACAGTTTCTTTGAAGAGTCACCCCCAAAGAGTCTCATTTCAAAAAGTAACTGATTTTGCCCACCATAGGTGAATTCCCCTTATCCACCAAATTTGCCACTTAAGTGACCGTGATGGTTAATTTTATGTGTCAATTTGGCTGAGCCAAGGTGCCCAGGTATGTGGTCATACATTATTCTGGATGTTGCTGTGAGGGTGTTTTCAATGAGATTAACATTTAAATGAGTGGAATTTGAGTAAAGCAGATTGCCCTCCATAAGGTGTGTGGTGGGCCTCATCTGATCATTTGAAGGTGTTAATAGAAGAAAAGACTGATTGTCCCCAGGAAGAGGGAGTTCTGCAGCAGACAGCATTTGGATTGAACTGCAGGATTGGCTTTTCCTGGGTCTACAGCCTGTCAGCCCATCCTGCAGAGTTTGGGCTTGCCAGCTTCCAAAACCACATGAACCAATTTCTTAACATAAGTGTCTCTCTCTCTCTCTCTCTGTCTCTCTCTCTCTGTCTCTGTCTCTCTG
>NW_007729337.1:124028-201755 GCF_000696425.1 Galeopterus variegatus | reverse complement strand
GCCAGCTTCCAAAACCACATGAACCAATTTCTTAACATAAGTGTCTCTCTCTCTCTCTCTCTCTCTGTCTCTCTCTCTCTGTCTCTGTCTCTCTGTCTCTCTCTCTCTCGGTGTGTGTGTGTGTGTGTGTGTGTGTGTGTGTGTGTGTGTGTGTGTGTGTGTGTGTGTGTGTGTGAAATACACACATTCTATTGGAGAACCCTAATACAGTGACCTTGGCTATTTCTAAAAATTTACTTTCCCCTGTGACTGAGGCTTTTCCATTCCAGGGGAGATTCCAAGGATGTACCTTGGGCTCTGAAAACAATTTTAAAGAAGAATCCATGCAGGGCTGGCCCGGTGGCGCACTGGATAGTGCGCTGCTTGGGAAGCGCGGCGGCGCTCCCGCCCGAGGGTTCGGATCCCACATACGGACCAGTTCCCACTCACTGACTGAGCGAGGCGCGGGAGCAACACCGAGGGTTGCGATCCCGTTGCCGGTCCCCGGTCCAGTACGGGGGCAACACTGAGGGTTGCGATCCGTTGCCGGACACGGAAAAAGACAAAAGACAAAAAAAAAAAAGAAAAAAAAAGAAGAATCCATGCAGAATAATGGCAGCCCCATTGTGGACAGTCATGGACCTTACTATAGACAGGAAACTGGAGTGGTTAGCAGGGAAATGAGATCCAAGAACACTGACCAGAAGGGAGGAAGGCTTGTAACTCCAAAGTCCAGAATGAAGAGTATAGAGAAGGAAGACAGGAGATGGATGGGATGCACAGAAGAGGGTATATTGGACCTGGTCTTTGAAAGATGAGTAGAATTTTCTTCAGAGATAAGGGGAATGTGATGAACATCTGCCAACGATGAATGTCCAAAATCTTTTGGATACTCTATGTTTGAATCTTATGTTCTCAATGTAGAATCCAACAAACTCTATTTCCTGGCCTCTCTTGCCATTAGGGTGCAGATACATAAAATGTTTCCCCAATTAGTTATACCCATGCCTAACTTTGGTTTAGAAGATATCTTTGTGAGGAAACAGGAAAGCTAGGCTGCCTGTTTTGGTGGGTGTCAGTGGCAGCAGAGGTGGAATGTTGTGTAGTTGGTGGTGAGCACGACATAGCTTCCTACCAGGCAGAGCAGAGGCCATGCAGGTCTGGGACCAGTGGCAGCAGAGCTTCCTTATGAGGCTAGTTCTGTGATGTGGTTCTGGGAGTTGTCCCAAGCTATGCAGCCCTCATCTTCTCATCTGTGAAATGAACACTGTGCCACCTCCCTCCCACTGAGCTGGCAAACGTGATGGAGCCTGGAAGGCAATCAAGTGTGAGACAGAAACAGGAGCAGTAGCTGCAGCTCAAACGCAGGTCTGAAGAAAGAAAATTGGAATCAGAAAAGGGAAGAGAGTTTCAGAGGAAAACCTTTTGGGAGGAAGCTTCTAGAAGATCCATATTCCTCATCCTAAAGCTTTAGCTAACTGGGGCTGGGTGGGCAAAGGCCAGGGTATGAGAACAGAGGCTTCCTGGTGGTGAGTGGTCAAGGTGAGACTGTCCTTACTGCCTTTCTATCAACTCTCCTTTCTGGCCCCTGCCCCCGGAGAGCAAAGAGAAGTCACAGTTGGATACCTTGGGCCTTTCTGCCTTGAATAAAGAGAACTAGTCTCTGGCTCCAATTAATTAAGCAAACTGATAGAAATTCCCTGCTTAAGTCACACTTTGCATATCCATAATCTCTGCACTACATTTTCTGTATACTTTACCCCTGGGTAAAAATTGGTGAGCATTTAAATGCTTCCCCACATAATCTTGCTAAAGCATACTCTTGCCTATAAATATTCATGCCACTGCCAAAACATTTGCAAGCTTTCCCCAAAGGTGAAATGTGTGTAATGTACTTTGTCTTCTGGGTATAAATATTATCCAATACATTTTGGTTAATATGAATACACTAATTATTCCTGTAACCCTTTTTAAAAGGGTCATCTTCATGATGTGAATTTTTTAAAAATGTAATTACAGTAATTGGATACTTAATCTAATTAAAATTTGCTTTATCTTTAATGGGAATTTTTCTAAAGAGGCAGAATGACAATTGGCTTTTTGATAATGACTGTTTTCTTTCTGTAGGGGGATCAAGTTGGTGAGAACTAGAGAAGCAGGCAGCTTTGTGTGTCTGCCAGTGCCCTGGTTGCTGGGCAGAGCAAGGCCAGTCTTTCTCCTTCTCCTTATGACTCAGTACTTAAGGTGGTGAATATGGGTTTTAGTTATTAAAAAGAGGAGGGAAGGACTAGGAGAGCCTTTTCCACTCTGACACATGAAGTTGCCCCTCCCTGGAAATCAACCCTCTTCTCCCCTGGACCTGTGATTGGTTCACAGTGGGCATGTGACTTCAGCCTGATAGATCAGGGGCCCTCGCTGGGCTTGCTGGAGCTGGAGCTGAAGGAGAAGCACTTGTATGCTGCTTTGGGGGCCATGGTGCTGGAAATAGGTGTAGTGGGTGTTACAGGTGCCCCACCCATATCCATCGGTCCACCCTTGAGGTCATCTGCAGACAGTTCCATACACAAGCTGGGGTCCTGTGTTCATAAGGGGTCCTCTTTGCATAAGGCCATTCTCTGGCCTGGGGAGCAAGCTAGGCCTGCTGGAGAGTTATCACACCCAGAGCAACTCTCAAACAATGGAGGGGAATTTGGCCTGGGGAGCAAGCTAGGCCTGCTGGAGAGTTATCACACCCAGAGCAACTCTCAAACAATGGAGGGGAATTGGCAGATAAATACTTCAGCTTCCTTGCTCTTCATGGAGTCAATTCTGAGGGGTGCACCACATTCTTTCCAAGGCATCCCAGTAGGATTGAGATTTAGTTGCTCCAGCTGTAACCCACCCTCTGACACACCCTTTCTGGGCTTCCTCCCCTTTCTTATCTCACTTCCTCATCATGCTTCTGGGGACCACCTCCCAAATAAAGGAATATATCCAAACTTTTGACTTGGAGTCTGCTTTGGGGGGAGCCCAAACTAAAATAGACACATAGTTGGGATTTCTAGGCAACTATTTTCTCTACCACATGGAATAAGCCTGTTTGGGGGCAGGGGGAGGGTAAGGCCAGCATATGCAAGCAGAAATGAGGTGGACAGAGAGTGACCTTGGTGTTGCTGAATCCTGATTCCACCCCCAATGCTCTCCTTGCTCCTGCTCATCCTCTGATTCCTTGAGCTGCCCTGAACTCTTCCCAGTCATGTGAGCCAATACATTCCTCCCACTTTTTACAGTTAGTGTTAAGTTTGCATGAGTTGGACTTTTATCTTTAGCAAATGAAAGTCTCTTGCAAAGAATAAGTGAGTTTCTATGCAAAGCATTTTGAATAGAGCCTACCCCTCAGATTAAATACTACTACTACTGCTGCTGCTGCTGCTGCTGCTGCTACTATTAAATGCATATTACTATTATTTAATATCTGACTTGCTTCCAGAAGGGACTATGAATCAAGGACCTAGAGCCTAGAAAAGAGTCACAAGAGAAGTCAGTTGAATTCTATCTAATTCTTCCCCTTTGTCTTTTTCGTCTCTTGATTCAGTTGATGTTTACCATCTCTCTCACTTGTAGATATTTATGCCATAACTGCAGCTTATTATCTTCTTATTCATCACTAACAATGGGCAATTAAATATTATTCTATCCTGTTTAAGAGGCACATTGGTTTTGCTACAGTTTTGTTACCAAGATCTGAGAGACAAACCACTCAGCATGAATGACCCAGTCAGGTCCGAGTCATGGCAGACGGTGCGTGGCTCCAGGGCCTCATTAGGACTGTCATGGTCCTTAGGCACCTTTGCCTTCATGGGCCCCATCCTCCATAAGAAATATTTAAATTTATATTTTACGAATGCATTGGTATAAAAACAAATATATTATATATTAACATTGTCAATATTATTTTAATATATGTTAAGTCATGTTCTTCAACCTAAAGATGTATTTTTCCTTCTGATTGTAAAAGAAGTTAAAACATTTTAGTGCCCACTGTGCCTAATGGTTAAATAGGCCCTGCCTGGCTGAATTCACACCTGCTGTTTGATTAGCGACTCACACTCCAGGAAGTTGGGTGCACGGTAAGGAAGTAATGTGGCTCCTGGTTTATGCTTTCCATAACACATAATAGTTTTTTTTTTTTTTTTTTTTTTTTTTTTTTTTTTTTTTTTTTTTTTTTGATCTGTATGTGGGATCCAAACCCTCGGACGGGAGTGCCGCCGCGCTTCCCAAGCGGCGCACTATCCAGTGCGCCACCGGGCCGGCCCTACACATAATAGTTTTTAATTGTGTCAAGCATCATAGGAGTAAAATGTTGCAATTTTTAGAAAAGTGTCCAGCATATGTTTTGGGTTCTAGGGATGGTAGAAGACTTACCTCGACAGAGGGAAAATGCTTCCATGAATCTTCTGGTTATGCAAACGCAAGGCCCAGAGGAACGTCTGGACTGAGTAGGGGTTGAGACAAGGACAAGGGGGTTTCTCAGAATAAATTAAAGTGTTTTCCTTCAATAAGTGTGTTATGCTGTAAAATTTGAGACTTCCTCTGATGACCCAGACACAGGAATTTCACAGCCTTGGGACTGGGGAAGAGAGAGCAGGGTTTGAAGATCTGTAGTTTGTGGAGGAGCTGGACCTCATGGAGGGTTGTCCAGGAAAGAACTCCCTGTGGTGGGAGATGTCTGGTGGGCTATGGTTTCAGAAAGGTGATATCCAGGTTTTCCTCCTGGACTGCATTCCTCTTATGGTTTCTTCAAGCCTTTGGAAAAGCTTGTGATACACATGGGCTATGTCAATGGTGCTAGGGAATAAGGGAGGGGACGATTCCCTGCTTAGAGCAAGGGACTCCCTCTTATAAGGCTAGAATGAAGAGCAGCACTGAATCAGTAGAGAATGCTAATCCCAACTGCCAAGGTGACTAGGAACAGTGTGAATGGAGTGTGTGGTGCGGCCAGGTATAAGTAGAGGAGCAGGCTGCAGCATGTCCAGGTCAAGAATGCACTTGAGACAAAGGCTATTTCTCTCCCACTATGTTGAAAGACAGGGATCCTTCCATGGAAAGAGGCAGGGAGAGGGATTAGAGCCTGATTTTTATGTGGTTAGGGGTCCCCAAACATCTTCACCTCTCTGAGCCCATCTCCTGTTACTTGCTTCCAGCTCCAGCCACATTGGCCTCCTCTCTCTCATTCAAACATGCCTGGGAAGCACCTACCCTGAGCATTTGCACCTGTGCCCTCTGCCTGGGATGTCCTTACCCCAAATATCTACATGGCTCCATCCCTCACTCCTTCAAGTCTTTGCTCAAATATGACTTTTCTCAGTGTGGCCTTCCCTGACCAACCTATTTAAAATACAACACATCTTGTGCTCCTGCTCTGCTTTGTCTTCTTCTGTGTCGGGCCTCCCTGAGCCAGAGGCCGACAAAACCGAGCGGGAAGAGACCCCGGTCCAGCCGGGGGTCCCTTGTGGGGCTGAGCGGGATCGTAATAACTTCGTATAGCATACATTATACGAAGTTATCGTTAACTCACTTATAAAGGTTATTTTGCCATTTCTATGAATATATTTGGATTTCTTATGAATTTGTCCATAAATGGTTATTGTAAGTTTGGAGTTCCTTTACTTATGACACTTTATTTGTGATAAGGAATGCAAGCAATTAGATAATTTTGGTGATTTTCTATTGGGAAAAAAAAACTAGTTTTCTACTGTTCTCTTTCAAGATTCTGAAACAGGGGCCAGCTTGTGGCTCACTTGGGAGAGTGTGGTGCTGAGAACACCAAGGCCACAGGTTCAGATCCTATATAGGGATGGCCGGTTGGCTCACTGGCTGAGCGTGGTGCTGACAACACCAAGTCAAGGGTTAAGATCCCCTTACCGGTCATCTTTAAAAAAAAAAAAAAAATGATTCTGAAACAGGTTAATTGAAGATTATCTTGAGGTTGCAAGATGAACTTAAAATAAATTACCATTTCACTACATTTCTCTGAGTATCAGGCTTTTTTCAATATTACGTGACCAAAACAAAAGGCAGAGATAAGTTGGGTGCCAAACTAACAAGTACTGGAAACTCTCGTCACTAACCATGCTTTCAATATTTTTTTGTTTATATGTGTATTATATAGCAACTGAAAGCTACAACTGGCTAAATGAAGTGGGAACAGGTTTGCATGGAATGATTGATCATCAGTCATTTTGGCTTAGATGGCGTTTATCATACTGTAGCTGGGTGGTTTTTAAATTATGTTTCATAGAAACTTAGGTGCTGCAGGTCTTACTTCAGTGTTTGTTCTTAATTTTATTTTCAAATATATTTTTAAATATTTTGAAAATAAAACATATGCTTGACTGCAATATATTGGCAATTCTTGATGTGTTAAGTAATACTTTCGGGTTAACTCACTTATAAAGGTTATTTTGCCATTTCTATGAATATATTTGGATTTCTTATGAATTTGTCCATAAATGGTTATTGTAAGTTTGGAGTTCTTTACTTAATGACACTTTATTTGTGATAAGGAATGCAAGCAATTAGATAATTTTGGTGATTTTCTATTGGGAAAAAAAAAACTAGTTTTCTACTGTTCTCTTTCAAGATTCTGAAACAGGGGCCAGCTTGTGGCTCACTTGGGAGAGTGTGGTGCTGAGAACACCAAGGCCACAGGTTCAGATCCTATATAGGGATGGCCGGTTGGCTCACTGGCTGAGCGTGGTGCTGACAACACCAAGTCAAGGGTTAAGATCCCCTTACCGGTCATCTTTAAAAAAAAAAAAAAAATGATTCTGAAACAGGTTAATTGAAGATTATCTTGAGGTTGCAAGATGAACTTAAAATAAATTACCATTTCACTACATTTCTCTGAGTATCAGGCTTTTTTCAATATTACGTGACCAAAACAAAAGGCAGAGATAAGTTGGGTGCCAAACTAACAAGTACTGGAAACTCTCGTCACTAACCATGCTTTCAATATTTTTTTTGAAATGGTAATTATTTTGTATTTGTTATACTTTGGGTGATCTTGTTTTAATTTTTTTCATTTTTCTTATGTAAGTGATACAGCTATGTGAATGAATGAACTGAATGAATGAGTGTCACCACAAGGATACAGTCTCATGTCTTCATCAAGTCTTGGCAACCTGCAGATCCAAGTGTTCTGTACCCAGTCTGCTTCCCTCCCTTTTTGGGTTAATGTAGCTTTTCATTTACATCAAGAATTTTTCGAATGTTGAAAGCTAAATGTACACTGGAGGGAGGGGTTGAAATTTTAAAATTCACAAGCTGTCAAATTCACCTTTTTCTATGAGTTTTTACACATACATAGATTCTTGTAACCACTGCCACGCACACAATACAGAACAATTCCAACATTCCAAAGAATCCCCTGTGCTGTGCTGGTCCTTTGGATTCACACCCACCCCCTATTCCCTGGGGTTGGTATAGATCACCACTGATCTGTTTTCTGTTCCTATATTTTTGCCTTTTCCAGAATGCCTTATAAATGCAATCATACAGTATGTCATCTTCTGCGACTGAGTTCATTCACTTAACATGATGCATTTAAGATTAATTCAAGTTGTTACGTATATCAACAGTTCATTGCTTTTTATTGCTGAATGGTATTCTGTTGTATGAATATAGCACAGTTTACCTATTCATCTACTGAAGGACATTTGGGTTGTTTCCAGTTTTTGGTGATCATGAAATGTTGCTCTCAACATTTGAGTACAGGTTGTTGAGTGAACATATATTTTCATTTCTCTGGAAGTAATACAAGGAAATAGGATTGCTGGGACATAGGTAAAGGTATGTTTCACATTTTAAGAAAATGCTTATGTTTTCCAGAGTGGCTGTATCATTTTGCATCTCTACCAGGGATATATGACAGTTCCAGTTGTTCCACATCCTCATCAGCACTTGGTATTGTCAGCTTTTGTTTTTTTAATTTTAGCCTTTCTAATGTGTATATACTGGCATGTTGTTGTGGTTTTAATTTGCATTTATTTAATGATTAATGATGTTGAGCATCTTTTCATGTGGTTATTTGTTACCAATATACCTCCTTTGGTGAAGTTTCATTTTGCCATTTAAAAAACTGAGTTGTTTTCTTATTGATAAGTTTTGAGAGTTCTTTATATATTCTGGGTGCAAGTCATTTGGGATACGGTTTGCAAATATTTTCTCCCAATTCGTGGATGATCTTTCTATTCTCTCAACAGTATCCTTCACAGAACAAAATTTTCTAATTTTGGTGAAACACAACTTATCAATATTTTCTTTTATGGATTGTCCTTCTGGTCATATCTAGAACTTTTTACCTAACCCAAGATCAAGAAGTTTTTTCCTATGTTTTCTTCTTAGTTTTAGGGTTTTACATTTTACGTTTATGTCTATTATCCATTTCGGTTTAATTTTTGTATACAGCTGCTTTAATTCTTGATTTTTCAAAACCATTGGTTGTTTTAATTATTTGGCTCTCTTTTCAAAAGATAATTATTGTGTTTTTATAAAACTAATACATGTTTATTATACAAGATACAAAGAAGAAAGCTAATATTTACTCCAAACTCTGCCATCCAGGAACAACCATCTCTAACTCTTGATGAACATAATTTCAGAAATCTCTGAGCTAGAAAAAAAAGGATAAATATGTGAATGGTAGTAGTTTTTAGTTTCATCGGGAATATTGCCTTCTTAAGACACACCAGTTATATATATCAAGTTTCCTTAATCTTCCTTATTTATCCTATTCTTCATAATCATGTTTATATTTTTGTTTTTATTTTATCTTTATTTGTGGTTATTTCCCTGTTTTGTGTATTTGTGCTTTTTTGCTTCTTTTTGAGTGGATTAACTAGTAATTTATCTATTTTATTTTACTCTTTCCATCAATTGAGCAGTTAATAAATAGTTTTTAATTCATTTCTATTTTTATTAAATTTTTCCTGCTTCTCTTAAGGTGATTTTGTTAATTTTTTCTAGTTTCTTAGTTGGATGCATAAGTCAATTATTTTAGTTGCTTCTTGTCTAATGTTTAACGTGCAACTGAGACAGGACTCACTGAATACAATGTGCTAACCTCCAACACATCACAGCATCCCTTGAAGTTTGGTTTCAGCCATGTGACTGGCGCTAGGCAATGTACTGTGAGTATAAGTGATATGTATTTTGTCTTTTTTTTTTTCTAAAAGATGACTGGTAAGGGGATCTTAACTCTTTTCTTGGTGTTGTCAGCACCACACTCTCCCAAGTGAGCTAAGCGGTCATCCCTATACAGGGATCTGAACCCGGAGCCTTGGTGTTATCAACACCACACTCTCCCAAGTGAGCCACAGGCCAACCCCTTGTATTTTGTCTTAATGAGATAATTAAGAGCCAGTGTGTTTTCTCCCTCTTCTTCCTTCCCCTTTTGCCATGGTCTTGTAGGCCGTGAGTTCCAGATGGCATAGCTACAAGATGAAAGATCTTCCATCACCCTGAATCCCTAATACTGTTTGAAACAGGCATGGAACGTGAACAAGAAATAACTTTTGTTGTATTAAACCACTGGAATTTTGTAGTTTGGCTGTGGTGCCAGCAATTAGTTACTTATCTTGTTTAATGATGTGTTTGAGGCTATGACTCTTCCTCTGAGTATAGCTTTAGACATCCAAAGATGTTGATATGCAATTAAAATAGTGCTTTGTTTGGTTGGTTTTCTCCTCCTCAGAGCTATATGTACTAGTTCCCCTTTGTTCATTCTCACAGTTCAGCATATCTGCTAATCACAGTTCTTGAAATCCCAGTCTGGACAGAATTTCAGGTCCTCCCACCACACTTAAGTTAGTCTACAAGTGCAGACTATGACTGCCTCCTAGGCCTGCTGCATTTATTCCTGACTTGCTTCTGCTCAAATGCCATGCTCCACCAGGTTGCCAATTCTTAGCTCCATCTCTCCTTCAAAAATCTGCTTCTCCTCCTTTGGTCTTGGCATTTGCAATCTATT
This sequence comes from Galeopterus variegatus, assembly GCF_000696425.1. Classification (NCBI taxonomy): domain Eukaryota; kingdom Metazoa; phylum Chordata; class Mammalia; order Dermoptera; family Cynocephalidae; genus Galeopterus; species Galeopterus variegatus. Next base: position 191,767 of record NW_007729337.1, on the reverse strand, counting down.
TCTCTGGTTCCTGGCTTAAGGCTTTTCTATAGACTAGTTTGGATTTGGCTCACCCCCTTCAGATGGTTTTAGGCAGCTGGTGCCCTCTTTGGGCAGCTCAGAAAGGGGGTGTGGGGAAAGCCCTCAGGTTTCCATGCAGAGCCCCACACTCTCTCATTCCTCCTCCTCCTCATGCTCCTTCTGTTGAGATCATTTGCACATGCTGCACTGAGTGGATACTTGGGAGTCTAGGTGGTCTCAGCCCTCAATATGGCACAATGAAGGCTTTCCACAGCCCATTGGGAGGCCTGAGGGATGATGGAAACATAGCGCTGCCACTGCCACCACCATTTTTAGAGCTTCAGAACAATCTGTATTCTTGGGCCTTTTCCTTAAGAGGGAGGATGGGAATACATATGATGTATAATGTAAATAATATACACTGACAGGATGTGAATGAATAAAAGATGAGTAAATAAAAGCACAGGAATAAATAAGCCTCCTACCTTGGCCCTGCTCTGAGCAGTGATGGAAATAGGAAAAGTATCACAGCAGGACAGGGCAGCTGATGCTCCAGTGTTCCTGCTCACCATGAGGCTAGGTGGCCTACCTGCCTGCCCTCCACCCCCAGACCGGGAGCCCCTGTCTTCAGCAGATCCTACATTAGGAGCTTCCCTCTTTACACTGGGGCAGCCTGGTACACAGAAAAAGTAGGGGACAGGTACTAATTAGCATTGCATACTCAAGCATATCAGCATCCGGGAGCCCCTGTCTTCAGCAGATCCTACATTAGGAGCTTCCCTCTTTACACTGGGGCAGCCTGATACACAGAAAAAGTAGGGGACAGGTACTAATTAGCATTGCATACTCAAGCATATCAGCATCCCTCTCTCCTGCTAGCCTCCTCCCCTTCTATAAGTGAAGGGTTAGGCTAGGTATTCTCTAAGTTTCTCAGGAATATGCTTTCACAGTCCCTCTTATCAGGAGGGTCAGTGTGATGCACCCTATTTCTGAGCCTCATTTTTCTCTTCCATAAAGTAGGGATTCTGATGGGAGGTCTCAAAAGCTCTCCCCACTCTGATTTTCTGCTAGGTGGCTCTGACTCCCATGGCTTGCTCCAGGAGTTTGTAAGCAGGGGTGTCCCCCTACCCACGAGCTTCAGTGCAGCCCTGGAATGGGCCTGGTTCTCTGGACCTACAGCCTTGGGCAGACTGGGGGCAGCACATCCATGTAGCCTCCCCTCCAGACCTCTAACAGGCTGGATACAGTGGCCCCCTATTCCCTGGTCCATGAATGACAGGATACATGCATCATCATGTGCCCCATGTGCCCCAAAGCCCTCCTGCTACAGCCCTCAGCAACCGTGTGGTGAACCCCTGCTGTGTGCCTGCACTTCTCCGCTTGGGACCAAATCCACCCTTGGGGAGCAACTGCCTAAGATGGGGAGCTGGGGGAGAGGAACCCAGGATTCAATGGGATTGGCACCCTGAGGGGATGTGAGAGAAGGCTCGGAGGCCAGAAGAAGCAGGCAGGTGGGCAGAGAGGGAGGCTGGGGCACTTTCTGGCTGGGACTAGCAGGAGAGATGGGCTTTCCCAGCGACATGACTTCTACCTTGGACTCAAACCCAGAACAGCCTCTGGACCACTCCTCCATCCTCCCAGCAGATGGCAGTGTGCGTATGGGAACCAAGGCAACAGCTTCTGGGATCACCAGCAGACAGTTTTGCAGGCCCAGAGAGCAGGAAGGGAACCACTGTCTTTTTTGTCAAAGAGCTGGATGATCAGATAAGGGGTCATCTATTCTGCTGAAGAGTCACCCATTCCCTCATGAGTTGCTAAGGGGAGGCTTCAGGAGTGCCAGGACCAATGGTGGTGAATCCCTTCTCTCTTTCTGGGGGTGGGGGTTTTGGTCAACTCTGCCCTGTCCAGTGCTTAGGCTCCATGTGGGTCTAGGTGAGGGTCAGTATTGGCCTTGGGCCCTCAGGGAACCCCCACTGGAGAAGCCCACCCCTCTGTAGCCAGCTCTGTGGCTACAGCATTGTCCCCAACTCTCAGGTTAAAGCTGCTCCTGGGTAGCTCTCCCAAGTCCATTCCATTTAGTGTCCAGCAGCAGGGGTGGGTCATGTGGGCCCTGAATCTGTTTCCAGAAGTCCCTACAGCTCAGCCTCACCGATCCGGTCCCCTTCCCAAGGCAAAACTCCATATGTCCACCATGGGGCCCGGAGCAGCAGACATGTGGGCCCTGAATCTGTTTCCAGAAGTCCCTACAGCTCAGCCTCACTGATCCGGTCCCCTTCCCAAGGCAAAACTCCATATGTCCACCATGGGGCCCGGAGCAGCAGACAGCCCAGCTCTTGTTGTCCACCCCTGCCCCCCCAAGCCCGGCCTGGCCCCCAGCCAGAATTGTGAGCTCCCACAGATGCAGACTGGCCCCCTCCTGCTCAGGGATTCAAGATGCTTTGTTGGACTGAATCATCAGCGCTATTTAACGTGGAAGGAAAGCAGCAGACAGGACCCCAGACTCTGCAGCTGGCCTGGCCCGAGAAGAGGTGCTCTACATTCTGCTGTCCTCAGCATGGCCACCAAGCACTGCTTCTTTGGAAACTCCAGATGCCCCCTCTCCTTCAGCAAGAAATAGAAAGAGCCTGGGCTGTGGAATTCAGACACGGCTTCTAGTCTTCACTTCACCAGCTATCATCTATGGCTTGGGCAAATTATTTTTTCTTTGAGCTCCAGTCACCTCTTCTGTAGAATGAGAATTTTAATAGTACTACCTCATAAGGTTGTGGGAGCATTGGATGAGCCCCAGCAGATGGAAGCCACTCTGTTCTTGGAGGACATTGTCTGACAAATACTTTTAGAGGAAGGGAGAGGAAAGGGTGGCACACCAGGGGACTGGGTTCAAGGCTTGGCTGGGCTCAGACCCCTTATTCCAGGGCAGGTCTCAGGCCTGCTTAGGTCAAGCCTCTGGGGCCACAGCTGGAGAAAAAGGACAGCCTTCCACCTGCAGTGCCAGGGTGGGAAATAGAAGGCTGATCATGGCAGGTGTCCCATTTGAGTCATCATTTGGGACCTCTGGGGACACTGGCATCTTGTGGTATCTGGGTTCTGGTTCTGCCATTGGCTCTGAGCAGGGCTCTAGGCTCCAGGCTCTGGGCTTGGGCTGTGTTGATCCAGAGGGAATATTGAAAATTGTTTTATTCGAGGGAATCACAGGTGGGTTAAGGCTTGTTAAGTACCGGGCTTGGCACATGATGAATGATCAAAAAAATAATGAATGAATGAATGTTCACTATACAGTACTTCACTGACTGCGTTCTCCTAACAGGCCCTCTCTGCTGGTTGGGGACCTTTTCAAATGGAAAGGAAGCAGGAGGTAAGGGTTCCACTTCTCACACTTCCTACTTTCTCTTTTTGTCAGCCTCTGTGACTTGGGATACTTTCCTTTCTGAGTCTCTGTTTCCACATTTACAAATGGGACAGGGTGATCTCTATAGGGTCTTCCAGTTCTGGGACCACTGGATCCTAAAGGGAAAGGTTAGTGGGGCCTGAGAACATGGAGAATCCTTCCTGAAGTGGGAGAGAAGCCTTCATGAGTAGCAGGGCTCCCCAGATATGAGTACACTCTGGGTGTTGGAAGAGTATTTTCCAAGTTTAGGGAGGGAGGGAGGCATTGTGGACAGGATCAGCAGTGATAGTGGGGTCTGATGTTGGGGCTGTAGCTGCTTCCTGTTGGTGCATTTATCTTTGCCCTGCAGCCCCACGACCTGATGACTCTGGCGTCATTTCTCCTAAGTCTGTCCTACAAAGACCTGGCGAGGAAGTAGGGACCAAAGAGAAGAAGGTTCATAGATGGGCAGTGACGGGGTTTGCCTGTCTTTGGATCTGCAAAGCCTCAGGTCTTGGGGGATAAGCTTGTTTTACCCCAGAGTCATTAGTATACAAAGAACAGAGCATGACTCAGGTCAACCCAAGTAAAGGAGGCAAATAAACAGAGAATCTGTGTCTTTCTGAAACCCAAGGACAGGATCCTAATGGTGCAGGCTCTCAAGAGCCAGGGTGGAAGCTGGTTCAGGTCCATTGTAGCTACAGGACTTCAGTGGCAGGTGCTCACACTCCTCCCTGCGGTGTTGTCATTAACCTGATAGAGCCATGCTCTGTGTGTCTACTTGTCCTCCGCCAGCTACCACTGTTCTTCTCACAACCCTCTGTATGCTTTCTGTTTCCAGCTCCTTCCTCCTCATGTTTTTTCAATTTCAGGTTGCCATAACTCTCATAGCCCTTCAGGAATCATGACCCCATACTCTACTGTAAGGCCTCTCTAGATGCATCGTTTTACCTTCTATTCCTGCTACTAGCTGATTTTCTCCACATTTTATAATCTAGATTTTGAAAAACAGAAATATGATTTGCCATCTCTTGGTCAATACCATGTTCTGTCCAGTTACTTAGGACAATGAATCTCTTATCTCTTCTTCATTCCACCCTGTATCTGCTAGCTTTTGCTGCATAACAAACCAACTTTCTGTCAAATTAGTGGCTTAAAATAACAACCATTTATTATTGCTCACGAGTCCATGGACTGGCTGGTTGATTCTACTAATTGGAGCCTGGTTTTGTTGCATTAGACTAAGCTTCTTGTGTCTGCCTTCAGCTGGAAGCTCAGCTGGGGGCTAGATGGTGCCGGATGGTATCACTCACATGGCTGACAGGTCTGCTTCTGGAAATTGTCTGGATGTTGGTTGAGGGTACAGTGGCAACTGGGCTGTGTGTCTCTCACCAGTTAACAAGCCAGCCTGGACATGTTCCCATGGCAGCTCAAGGTTAAAAAAAAAGCAACTGGAAGCATGCAGGTCCTCTTTTTGTCCAGGCTCAGAATTTTCACAATGTCTTTTCTGCCATATTCTTTTGGCCAAGACACAGAAACCATCCCACATTCAAGGGATAGAAAAAAAGACTCTTGATGGGATATGTCCCAAGTGACATTGTGAAAGGGGAAATAGAGGAAGAATAACTTGTAGTTATTCAATCTACCACGCAACCACCAGCTCTGACATGATGTTCCACTGCAGGCAGCAAAGAGGGGAGCAGAGAGGGTACCTACGCATAGTCCAGGGGAGCTCTTGAGAGCAGAAACACACGGGGCTGCTCCTAAGCTTTGCACACAGGTCTAATATCCTTAGATGTGGGCTCAACTGGGTGTGGAGTGGGGTAAAGAAAATGTGGAGCTTCTTTTTCACTAAGTGCCCCTGCGTTTGCTCTCACAATTTACATAACATGAAATTCTCGTAGTTGCCAATGCCTCCCAGAAACTTGTGCCCCTTAAAATACTCTGTTAGCCATCATGGGGATAGGGGTGGGAGGCTCCAATATCTATGGGGAGGGCCCACTTAACACCCTGATCTCCCAGTTCCTCAAACTCCTTCCTCCATCTGCATGTGACTCCATTCCTTTTTGTCATATTACTTATGAACCTATAGGCACAACCTTGACCTTGTCCTTACCCAGACTGCTTTACCTATGAAGCTTTATTCTCTAGCATATCTTGTGACCAAAGCCTCATGGCTTTTGGATATTCACACTTTCCTTACCCCTACTTCTACTGTTCTTGTCCTTACTATGCCTGGCAACTCCTCAAGTCCTCCTTTTTCATGAAGTCTTTCAGTCTTCTCCTGGCTTTAGTTTCTCTCCATCCTTCCATTGATTCATTACATTCACCACCGTCTTGTGAACACACTCAACTCTATTGACCTGTGTTTCCCCACTGCCATTGCTAGTAAAATCCTAACCCTGTATCAGTCCAAGCATCCATCTTTCGAGTCCTGCACACGGGGAGTTGGGTAGTACTGGGCACAGTCACCTAGTCTCAAAAACCAGAATCCTACAAACTATGGTCTGCTTTCTGCCAGGCCCTCAACACTGCCCATCCATCCCTCTGTTGGTCCCCAGCATCTCTGTCTCCTGCCTTCCACATAAGCCATTTCAGAATTTATTTCCTCTCCTCTAACCTGCTGCTGCATGAACTTTGCCTTTTTCTAAAATGGGGCGCACCACCTGCCACTTCACTCATTATCAAAAAACCCTAAGGAATAGAAACCTTCATATGGAAACTCCTTTGATGCCCTTTTCTATCAATAACAAAATGCAACCTCTCCCTGACTGCTGACTCTGACTCTGAATTGTCCTCAAACTGCAGCTTTTCTTTCCTCTCCTAGGCAAGCCACTTCAAAGTTATGCCTACACAGATTATCTGTTCAGGTTTAGCCTAGAGGGGGACACAGCCGCATGGCTGATATAGAGGTCTGGGTGCCACGTGGGGCCTCCTATTCAAGGCAAGACAGGGGCAAGCTAAACCAGACCCCATTTTAGAAGAAGGCAGAGTTCATGCACTGGAAACACCCAGAACAAACTCAAAGTCTAAAAGGATAATGGCAGGATAAGAGTTTGGGTTGTGGGACAAGAGTTGAGTCACATGAGACAGAATCACAGGATAAGCAGATGAGAAAGGAACAAGGAAAAGTAGATCTAGGTGATTTCTCTGAGCAGCCTTGGACCATTCAGATAATGTTTATTGAACTTTGAGTGTCATATGACAAAGAAATAAGGGGTATAGATTGACTTCAATGTGCGGGAGGTGGAGGCCACCAAATCAGGTTTTCCCTGCATTCTTCCAGAAGAAATGAGGATGTTCCTGAGGATGTTCTACCTTCCTTCCTGCCCGTCCCTCTCCTTGACACCTGCCCTGATACCAAATCAGGTTTTCCCTGCATTCTTCCAGAAGAAATGAAGATGTTCCTGAGGATGTTCTACCTTCCTTCCTGCCCGTCCCTCTCCTTGACACCTGCCCTGAGCTGTCCATGGTATCAAGGCTCTGCCTTCCCTTTCTGGGTTGTGACACCAGACTGAGGGTGGGAGGGAAGAAGAGGGCAGAACTTGGGGATTGTGACAGATGTCTTCCACATCCAGGATGTCCTACAGGACAGTTCCTTGGCACACAGTAGGATCTCAGTTAATACTTGTTGAATGGATGTTAAATGACTCAGGACACTCTGGGCATGTCTGGAAGGTTTGGGGATTGTGACAGATGTCTTCCACATCCAGGATGTCCTACAGGACAGTTCCTTGGCACACAGTAGCATCACAGTTAATACTTGTTGAATGGATGTTAAATGACTCAGGACACTCTGGGCATGTCTGGAAGGTAATTTGTCCTTTCATTGCTTTTTTCCATCCAGGTGAGGCTGTTTGCACCCTGGCTTCATGAAGACTATGCTCTCTGAGCAGACCCCAAAGACCAGATGAGTTCTACCCTGTCATTACCACACAGGATCAACCATGGTAGAGCCAGAGTCTCTTCCCCTCTCTCCACCCCATCCCAGGAGATGGTGTGTTTTTATGGGAGGATTCTGGACTAAAAATTAAACACCAATGTCCTGGACCCTTCATCATCACTGACTTGTTGAGTGAACTTGAGAAGGTCACCTATCCCTGGGGCTTCAGTTTCCCCTGGGGATAACTATCTTTGCCTTTATAGAGTTATTACATGATTAAATGAGCTAATGAATTGAAAGAGCTTTGCAGATCATAAAACGTGGTGCATGGTGGTAAGACCGTGATGATAATGATACTGAGTGTGGCATCTAAGATAAGATAAGGTCTTAACCAGGCAAAATATGCAAGCTCTTTGAGGGCAGAGCATGTGGGTGATTCTCTGAAGCCCCACAGGACCCACTAAGTCATCACGTAGATACTGAGTAAGTAATTGAATAGAACTGAATTTCCTTCTTCGGGAGGTTTTAGGCCCAAGGAGGTGCTGTTCTCCCTCACCCGCTGTTCCCCAGGGGCCAGCTGCTCCTCCTTTTGCACCCATCCCCCATCCCTCCGAGCCTCAAGGAGAGAGCCTGGAATCTGAAGTCTCCAGTTTCACCAAGTGCCTCCCCTGTACTCCTGTCACCATGGCCTGTTGTTATTACCATGTGCAGTGTGGCTGACTGCCCGAAGGGAGGCAGATGCACAGTGCCAGCATCTGTGGATCAATCACTCCCTTTTGGAAACACTACTTAATGCAAAACAGAAAACAACAGTTATGCTAACTACAACCATTTCTTGTTATTGGAAGTTATTCAATAGGGCAGCTATAATTATTGTGCATCTATGTGTAATTTTATAGTTTTCAATTTCTTAGTTATGTTTGAACAAAAATTGATAACTGCATAAATTACAGTTCAACCCACTGATTCATACCATGAATGGGATCACGGGACATCCTCTGGAGCACCCACTAGTGCCCACATGTCTTTTCCTCCCTCCACAGCTGGCCATTGAGCATGTCCAACCTCAGTCCCCTAGGCACTGTTACAGACTTATTTTAAGGGAAGAGAATAAGCTGTAGATCTAGGTGGCTATGAGAGGGCACATTTGACCTGNGGACCATTCAGATAATGTTTATTGAACTTTGAGTGTCATATGACAAAGAAATAAGGGGTATAGATTGACTTCAATGTGCGGGAGGTGGAGGCTACCAAATCAGGTTTTCCCTGCATTCTTCCAGAAGAAATGAAGATGTTCCTGAGGATGTTCTACCTTCCTTCCTGCCCGTCCCTCTCCTTGACACCTGCCCTGAGCTGTCCATGGTATCAAGGCTCTGCCTTCCCTTTCTGGGTTGTGACACCAGACTGAGGGTGGGAGGGAAGAAGAGGGCAGAACCTGGGGATTGTGACAGATGTCTTCCACATCCAGGATGTCCTACAGGACAGTTCCTTGGCACACAGTAGGATCTCAGTTAATACTTGTTGAATGGATGTTAAATGACTCAGGACACTCTGGGCATGTCTGGAAGGTAATTTGTCCTTTCATTGCTTTTTTCCATCCAGGTGAGGCTGTTTGCACCCTGGCTTCATGAAGACTATGCTCTCTGAGCAGACCCCAAAGACCAGATGAGTTCTACCCTGTCATTACCACACAGGATCAACCATGGTAGAGCCAGAGTCTCTTCCCCTCTCTCCACCCCATCCCAGGAGATGGTGTGTTTTTATGGGAGGATTCTGGACTAAAAATTAAACACCAATGTCCTGGACCCTTCATCATCACTGACTTGTTGAGTGAACTTGAGAAGGTCACCTATCCCTGGGGCTTCAGTTTCCCCTGGGGATAACTATCTTTGCCTTTATAGAGTTATTACATGATTAAATGAGCTAATGAATTGAAAGAGCTTTGCAGATCATAAAACGTGGTGCATGGTGGTAAGACCGTGATGATAATGATACTGAGTGTGGCATCTAAGATAAGATAAGGTCTTAACCAGGCAAAATATGCAAGCTCTTTGAGGGCAGAGCATGTGGGTGATTCTCTGAAGCCCCACAGGACCCACTAAGTCATCACGTAGATACTGAGTAAGTAATTGAATAGAACTGAATTTCCTTCTTCGGGAGGTTTTAGGCCCAAGGAGGTGCTGTTCTCCCTCACCCGCTGTTCCCCAGGGGCCAGCTGCTCCTCCTTTTGCACCCATCCCCCATCCCTCCGAGCCTCAAGGAGAGAGCCTGGAATCTGAAGTCTCCAGTTTCACCAAGTGCCTCCCCTGTACTCCTGTCACCATGGCCTGTTGTTATTACCATGTGCAGTGTGGCTGACTGCCCGAAGGGAGGCAGATGCACAGTGCCAGCATCTGTGGATCAATCACTCCCTTTTGGAAACACTACTTAATGCAAAACAGAAAACAACAGTTATGCTAACTACAACCATTTCTTGTTATTGGAAGTTATTCAATAGGGCAGCTATAATTATTGTGCATCTATGTGTAATTTTATAGTTTTCAATTTCTTAGTTATGTTTGAACAAAAATTGATAACTGCATAAATTACAGTTCAACCCGCTGATTCATACCATGAATGGGATCACAGGGCATCCTCTGGAGCACCCACTAGTGCCCACATGCCTTTTCCTCCCTCCACAGCTGGCCATTGAGCATGTCCAACCTCAGTCCCCTAGGCACTGTTACAGACTGATTTTAAGGGAAGAGAATAAGCTGTAGATCTAGGTGGCTATGAGAGGGCACATTTGACCTGAGCTCAGAGAGCAGACCTGAGACTCAGAAAGAAAGGACTTCAAGTGCTCAGCAAGTGATGGACGCATCATGAGGACTCTCGGATGTTAGCAGACATTTTACAGCCTATTTGCAACTGGACTGGATGGGGCGGGGGTGGGGTGGGAGGGGGATTCAGGTCTGGGAAGGTTCTACTTCTCCCAACCTAACAGCAGTGGCTCATGGCATGAGGGTTCTGCTCTCCCTCTTCACCCCTCCTCTGTTCCTCCAAATGATCCCCCCCATCCTAGTGCTCTGCCTTGACAGCCATGTAGCTCCTGTATTTACCTCCTTTTTCCCTCTACGCTCCCCCAGCATGGCTGGCCCCCATATTTGACTCTGGGAATGAAGCTGGTGTGAGAGGTCAGATTGTAAGAAGAGTGTGGGGGGCCTCAGGCCAGGTATTCTGTGGCTCAGCAGTGTCCAGTCAGCCAGCTCCTGCACACCATTGGGATACTGGAGCCTCAAGCACCCCTGTGGCCAATCTTTTATTCACCTATTTATTTAATAAACATTAATTGAACACACAATATGTACCAGGTTCAGTTTAACCATGTTAACTGAAATATGTGAAGGCCTAGAGGAACATGTTGGTAAAAGGTAAAGTGTCAGGGCTGGATGCCTATGGAGTCAGAGTTTTTGGTCTTCAAAAGATGGCACCTGCCTCCCCCCCACATACTCTGTTTTTGGCGTGAATTATTTAATATCTCCATGCCTCATTTTTCTAAGTTGTAAAATGGAAAGAGTAATAACAATGGTAAGGATATGGGAAGGATTAAATGAGGTAATATTAGGTTGAATCATATGTAATTGCCACCATTCAGCCATTTTTGAACCACAAAAACACCAATGTCATATGGTTTAACCTGCCAAAGTTCTTAGCACAGTGCTTGGCACAGAACAAATTGCTCAGTAAACAGTACCTTTGCTTTTTGTTATTTAGTTGGTACAAGTCTAATGTTTTAGTCCGTTTTGTATTGCTATAACAGAAATACCTGAGACTGGGTAATTTATAAAGNCTTATGATTCTGGGACAGCTGCATCTGGCATGGGCCTCAGGCTGCTTCTGCTCATGGTGGGAAGTGGCAGGCAGCTGGCGGGTACAAGCAGATCACATGGTGAGAGGAAGCAAGAGAGAGAGAGAGGAGGTGCCAGATCCCTTTAACAATCAGCTCTCGTGGAACTAATAGAGTGAGAACTCACTCACTACCCCTCTTCCCCCAGGGAGAGCATTAATCCATTCATGAGGGATCTGCCCCCATGACTCAATCAGTTTCCAACACTGCCACATTGGAGATCAAATTTCCACATGAGTTTTGGAGAGGACAGCACATCCAAACTCCATCATCTAACAGTGAGTTCTCTCACCTTTACTGTTTGTCTAGTGCTAACTTTTGGCTAGGAAGCTCTTTCTAGCAGCACCAGAAAGGTTGTGACTCAAGGTTAACACACTCAATGGATTAGTTTTACTCAAGACTAGGGGGAAATCATGTCAGAGCAGGCAATAACTGACTATAGTTAAAAACTAGCCAAGGAGCTACCTAATTGTGTCTAGGAGTTGGCATTTCTTTAGGTCTTATCCAAAGTGGTCTTGTCATATCATTTAAACATAAAGTTAACTATTAATGCTAATTCATATTCTTTCATTTATTTTAAGTTTTATTTATAGGAAATCATACTGGAATGATAATTGTCTCTGTTCTTAATAACAGATAATGTGTCCATTAATCACAAATATACAGAAACAGGAGCTCAGTTGCCTCTGAGCTGAGGATGGTATAGTTCTCAGTCCTACAGGGACAGGAAGAGAGTGGTGGGTAGGATGAGAGCCTGTTTTCCAGAAAGCTTGAATCCATGAAGAACACAGGACCCTGCACAAAGCCCTCCTTCTTGCTGTATCTTCTGTTGAATGACCCACTCAGACAGCACTTTCACTGGAAATATCAAAAGGCCCTGCCCTTCCAGAAACCAGCCCACCCGACCCAGTGTCCAGAGCTCCTTTCATAGTAGCATTGTTCTCTGCTCCAGTGCACAGAGGTGAAGAGCTAGCTGGCATCCATCACCTTTTCCATGAGCACCTTTTGAGCAAGGCAGACTTCTCAGGGCTTTGTGGATTTTCTCAATGCTCCAGGGGCTCTCCTTGCATTCCCTCCAGTCAGGACCCAATTCCTGGTTTTCAGGGAAGTGAGGCAAGGCTGCTGGCTCTGCAGTCTCCTGGGGCCTTCTGACTTGGCCAAGCAAAAACCTCCCAACACCTGCTGCGGCGGCAAGCCCCTTCCTATTTTTCCTCATCTCCCTTCTCCAGCATGTTCCCAGTCCTTAGAAAGAGTAGGGCGGGGTCCCTGAATCCCCTTTGGCTTTTAAAAAAGAGGCTGTATTTTTATTTACAGAGTCAACATGAGGAGTGGCAAAGAAAAAGCAAAATATATTGTGGTTTGCCAGCTGCTGCCTTAGAGCAGGAAATTCCCGCCCCATTTGCTGCACAGGAGGCAGTGGAGGCTCAGAGAAGGGGGGCTCACCCAAGGTCACCCAGCAAGTCTCTTTTCCTTGCTCTAATAAGCTTTTCTTTCCACAGTATTGTACTAAGTGCCAAACTGTGGGCCACCCCCAAAGAAGAAGAACTAGAGAACCAATCTCAAAGTCTGCATCTCAGCCATGGAACCCTTTGTGTTACGAGGCCCTAGGGAAATGCAACCCCCCAAGTTTGAAGTGAGGAGGCCCCCTCTTGAAAAATCAGTTAAAATGCCCTCCTTTATGCACATGCCAACTTTGACTTCAAAAAGACTTTATTCCCAAGGATAAACAACCCCATGTTTGTGTAATATAATTAAGTGAAGGCATCTTTAAATGTCATACTAGCTTGTGCCCATTTCAAATTGTTATGCATCAACAGAACTTAACGAGATAGCCAAGCCTTCTCCTTGCTGTGAGGCTGAGATAAGCCACAGCACTGTGGGCCCTTTAATAGATTGCCAAAATAAAGCATTTTCTATGCAAATTATTCATGCAGTGGGACAGCTAATCGCTTGCCAAGAGCCCGCCCACTGCCTCTCTTCAATTAGTCGTGAAGTTGAAGGAGCTCCAGACTCCGCAGGCGCACTCAGGGCCTCCTGCTCCTATGGCTTGTTTTCAGGTTAGTGGAAACTTTCTCCTGGTAGTAGGGTCTGGACACCCCCAAAAGGAAGACAGTTGGGTGAGGGGAGAGAGGGTGTGGGCAATAGGTAGATAGCTAAAGGTAAAAGGGGATGGCTGTTTCCAGACTGACATGGCCCAGCTTCTGACTCAATGTGTAGGGTATGTACCTGGGCAGCCATTGTGCCCCAAGCCTCAGTTTTCTCATCTGTAACACTGGGGTGCACACTGGTCTGAGTGTCCCGACAGTCTGGTGTTTGGAGGACAAGTGACAAAGGGAAGGCGGAGCAAGTTCAGCCCTCTCCCTGCTCAAGGAAGAACCCACTTTGCTCATGAGAAACCAGATACTCAAGGTCAGAATAGGGATTTGGACTCAGGAAAACCTGCAGGGTCCCTGCCCACCACCACTCGCACCCTGGCAACTGTCATTGTAGGCACAGGAAGTTTCTGTGGCAGTCAAAGGAGAGTCCCAGATAATCTAAACAATGTTTAGAGCTCTCCCGCACTCTCAAGCAAACCAACCAGCTTGTTCAAGGTCTCTCTCTGCCTCCCTCTTATGTCTGTCTCTGAGTCTCTCAGTGTCCCTCTCTCCGTGGCTCTGTTCTGTCGCTGCCTCTCATACTCTCCCCCCAACAGCTAGCTGTGGGAGCCTCACCAGGGCAGCTGGCCTCCAATGGCCTCCTGAAACATAACCAGAACAGATATGATCTGGAAGAGGAAGACGGGTATCTTGCTCTTGCACTGGCTTGTGCAGAGCAGAACCCACAAGCTGGGGTCACACATTCACTCCCTAGAGCATTGAGGTCAAGACTCTAGCCTGGAAGAGAGCACCTTTGACCTCCAATTCCAAGATTCAGTGAGATGGGCCAAATCCAAATTGTCCAAAGGAGCAGACTTGCTCAGTGAGGGATCAGGGAGCCCCATGGGGCCTAACATAACATGTGTGGACATATGTGGGGAAAGGAAGGGAAAGATTTTGGTGTCTGGGCAGCTTTAGAAGCTAATTACTTACTTGGTAGGTTAGGGCCTGGGCTAACCCATGGAATTTCAAGTGAATGGTTTGCCTACTTAACAGAAAGCTATTTTTCTCATTAGAATTTAACACATCAATATGGCAATTACTTAACCCAGCAGAGTGATGGATATTGGATACTTGCCCTTGATATTCTTGGACAGCCTTTTGATACACCAAGAGCCCCAGGGAGGGCACAGATGAAAGGGTCATTTAGTTGGGATGCCAAGCATCAACTATGCTCCTTGCCATGCTGATTGCTGGTGACTCCGACAGCCCACACCAGTCAGAATATGTGGCTGAGGCCTGGGGCAGCTCTGGAAATGCCTGTTAATCCTCCATGCAGGGACTGAGGCAATGAAGACCCCTGTTTCTAAAGAAGCAAATGAGCCAGGAGGAGCATCACATTGAGCCTTTGCTACTGATTCACATTAGAGATCAAAGAACTGATCAGATTAACCAGCCACCAATGGGATTTGGCCCAGGAGGCAAGAAGTAGTTCAGTAGCTCCATTCCCTCACCCTGGCCTCACTCAGTATCACTTGTCCTTGACTGGGACCTCAGGGCTGATAACTTCATCCTATCCTGTTTGGGAGCTCAAGGCCCTGCCATGTCACCTACCCAGGACACTGTCTTCCTAAGCTTACAGCTGCTCTTTGCTTAGACCAGCTTTGCCCCACCAAACCCCACTCCCCACCCCTGGCCCCTGTGGCTGATGTCCTGTCACCTGTTGATACCCAAACCTCCTTGTACCTGGCCCTGGCTCTAGAAGGAGCACTCCTAAGATTTCTTGTACCAAGTTCCACGATCTGCAGCCTTCCCCTCACTGTGTTGGGTCAGGAGCATTGAGGCTGGGCTGGCTTATGTCTGTGTTTGCCTCCCATAGCCTCTTTGTTCCTGTTACTTGACTAGCTCCCACGCAGCACCTGAGAGAAGGTGGGGTGCGATCCAGGTGGAGGACTCTCCCTACCTACCTCATCCTAGGCTAATTCCAAGTCCAGATCCCACTAAAGCCCTTCTGTCTGAGTGAATCAGTTTTGCTCCTTCACGTGTGGGGACATGACCAAGCTAGCCCCTGAGTGCTCGTAGCTCTGAACATGTGGGCCTGGGTTGGAAGAAGGCAGGGGGAAGGCAGAGCAATGGAACTCTGAGCCCTACCTGAAAGGGCAGGCCCGGGAGAGCAATGCTAGAGAAAGGCCTGGCAGGGTAAAGAGAAGATGGGGCAGGAAGGGAATGCAGGGCACTGAAGAATCTCTGCCCCCTCAGAAAGTAGCCAAAGCCTGGCCCTGTGCTTCGAGTCCTGGTAAGAGATAGATAGGTCCCTCCACCATCTTCCCTGCCTTCCTCTACTTCCTTCTCCCTTCCTCATCCTGTGGCCCCTCCTGCTAAGGAGATGTGCCAAGATTCAGCTTTGCTTCGGGTCTGTCAGTATCTGGGGGCTAGGCTGGGAACCCACCTTCCCATGTGGGACATCATTTCTATGGAAAATTCATTCTGGCTCCCAGGGGATTTCTGGAGCCCCAGCCCTGTATAGCCAGAGCTTGTCTACACTGTTGGAAGTGTGCAGCCTTGTTCCACACTGGACCATGGATGGCCATGGCCATGGCAACTCGCTTCCCTGCCTCATTGTTGGCCAGTCCTAGTGTGCCCAGGGTGCCTTGTGCCCTCCAGTGCTCAGGGCACACACTTCAGTGGCTGAGGGAAAAGTGGCCCTACAGTGCAGGACCCCGGTATTTGTATATTTAATTTTTCCCCACCCAGGTGATTCTAAGACATAGCCAGGGTGGGAATTCTGATCTCATTACTGCTTCTCAAACTTCAGCGTGTATCAGAGTCATCTGGAAAACTTGATAAAACATTAATCCTGGGCACCATCCCCACAGATTCAGATTCTTTATTTTTTTTGTGACTGGTAAGGGGATCAGAACCCTTGGTGTGGTGTCGCCCGCACCGCGCTCAGCCAGTGAGCGCACCGGCCATCCCTATATAGGATCCAAACCCGTGGCCTCGGCGCTCCCAGCGCCGCACTCTCCCAAGTGAGCCACGGGTTCAGCCCCCGAGATTCAGATTCTGAGGTGGGTCTGAGATTTTATGTTTCTTACAAGCTCCCAGGTAGTGGATGCTGCAAGTTCATGGACACACTTAGAGGAACAAGGAACAACCTCTCATTTTCCTGAGAGAAAGACCAAACAGAGCAGAGCAGGGCGAGGGATGCAGGAAGCCCCCCAAACGCCCAAGTCTGTGAGGGCTCGGGCTCCCACTTTAGGAGACCAACAAAACTCAGGCTAAACCCAGGCAGACTGCATGTTGGGCCTTTGGCCTGGCCCAGGTGGCCAGGGTATCGAGAGTGTTAGCCGCTGCCATTGGCTGATCCCTCATTGACAGATTGTCATTGATGGCAGAAACTTGGCCAATGGCGATCAATCAGGGGGCCCGCACCGCCTTAAATACCACCAGAGCAAACAGCCTCAGACAAAGCTGCGCCATATATCAATTACCAAGAGGCTGCATGCTCCTCTGGGCGGAGGGAGTGGAGCGAGCGGCCAGGACTGCTGCCCCAGCTGATAAGGGCCTGCATTGTTCAGGGACAGCTGGCAGCCCGATAAGGGCCTGCTCGCCCGAGATAATGGCAGTGGGCAGGCGCCTCACGGCAGTTTAGAATTTCTTGGGTCTCCAAGAAAGGTTCTATTAAGCCCACTGACCCCAATTGAATATTAATTAGCTAATTAACGGATTTATTGTTCCACGCCATTTCTGGAGAGGCCATTTTTTTCAAGTGCCATTATTTTTGTAAATGATTTTTCGCATTGTGCATAATTGAATCTTTGCAGCTGCCAGCATCTTCTGCATGATTTGGCAAAAAAAAGGAAGCAGAAGCACTTAGGGTTTTTCTCCCACACCCTCTCTCTGAACAAATGTTTTCAGCCCCTCCTGCTAATGCTGGAGTGAGGGGGAAGCAGGGGGGCTGTCTCTGTTTCACGGGTTTGTTTTTTAAGCTGAACTGCAACGTCTGCACTCCTTTTTCCTTCCTTTGGTAGGCAGCTGAGGGCCAAGGCACTCCGGGCGGTCCCGCACCAGCCCTTTGTCTGGCTGTCTTCAAACTGGCCAGACTTAGCTTTTCTCAGCCCAAATCCTTAAAGCCTTGTGCTTTATATTAAGAGGTAGGCAGAGGGAAGAAGGCCCTGAGCTTGTCCCACCTAGAGTTCCCAATGTAGGGAGAGCAGTTTTGAACAGCCACAGGAGGAGCGCTGACCAGCCAGGGAGCACAGCCCCTGGGTTCCACCTGGGTTCCTGCCCCCATCTACCCCAGCCCGGCCTTCCCTAACCAGAGCCTCTCCTGAGTCTTGCTGCTCTGGGGGTACAGAATCTCCATCCTAGTGCCTCTCTGCTGCTCTTTAATAAGTCTTTGTTCCAAATTCCACACCAGGGTCACCTGACTCTCCGGAGCTAGCATCTGCCCATAATAAGTTGACCTGGATAGTCCCACAGGCAAATAGCTGATTGAATCAAACCCATTCCTCTGCAGAGGGTCTGGAATGGGGGGGTGGGGGCATGTGTGCTGGGTGGGGCTAGCATGGGCAGCTCAGCAATATTATCAGGCAGCATTGGGGAGCCCATTGGACTCTCAGCCCCTTCAGCATCATTAATGAAGCCAGGGGCTGGCAGAGGCTCCAGGAATATTAGTCAGGGCCCCCCAGTGGGTGGGTCTAAGGGAGGCTCGTGCCCAGGACCTGCCCCTGGCCACCAGGGGCTGCAGAATTTTATTGGGATTTTTTTATTAAGCTACCTCTTTCTGCCCTCATCCCTGTCCCTGTTGTGCTGTTTGTGCTCAGAAAGAGGAATTCCAAGGGCTTTTCTGAGATGAATCAGAAAGTTCTGAAGTCCTCCTCAGCAGACACTGGCTGGGACCACCCTATCTACCCATTTCCTTTCTTCTGGGCTGCGCAGACCTGGCTCTACCCCTCTATTAACATGACCCTGTCAGGACCCTCCAACACTGGCAGAGCACCTCCTGCTGGACACCCTGAGGGCTGCAAATCACATTTGGGTTTTTTGGGGACATTCCTTCCAATTTCCTATTTTGCAAAGAATGAGGGCTCAGAGAGGGGACAAGACCTGCCCAAGATCACCCAGCCACACTAAGGGGGCCAGGCCATGCCCTGTTCTCCTCTGTCCCCAGGGAAGGGCCAAATGAGTGTTTGGTCATGGATCTGGAAAACCAACAGCTATACTTGGCTCAGAGGACTAAGGTCTCCCCTCTCAGCAGCCTGGTTCTCTTGAGGGGGTACCCACTGGCCCACTGGTCACCCCAGTCAGGCTGCCTGAGGTCCTTCCCTCATACCCATGGCCAAGTTCCCAGAGTCAGTATTCCTTAAAGCCCATCCTGCTGCCCCCTGAACCTCCCTAATCCAATGTTCTCAAGGCTCTCAAAAAGAATCCTTTCATAAGATGGGTAATCCAGGCTCCAGCAAGCAAATCTCTGTCCCCCTGGAAATGCCACCACTGGCAGAGCTTCAGGGGTCCTGGCAAGAGTCCCAAATCCATGATTCACCACTCACAGGCTCAGTGGTCTTAGGCAAGTCACATCTCTTTCAACAGCAGTTCCTTGACTGTAAAGTGGTAATAATAATGCAAGTCCTCACTCTATGAAGTTGTTGGGAAGATTAAGCAAGAAGAGGGCCTGTGCTTCCCCCAGTGGGGTACCCAGTGCTGTGCTGGTGTTAGCCACTGCCATGGGATAGGCATGGGCTTCTTCAGGCAACAATTTAAGTAGAAAGGAATATAAAACATATTTTGAAAAGCATATATTATAGAATGGCAGGATTGACATTACTTTTGGAGAGCAGTGCCTGGAAGGGGGCACTGGGGACTTCTGAGGTGCCAATAATATTCCTTTACTTTGTCTGGGTGCTGATGGCATAAGTATGCTCATTTTGAAAATTCATTGAGCTGAACATTTATGATTAGAGCACTTATGCTTATGTTATACTTCAATGAAAAGCACACTTTAAAAAGGATATATTATAAATTAGAACACAAAGATGTCGGGAACTTTTAAGACAAAACATGAAATTTAGAAAATATCTTGTGTATGTGGCAGACCACACTCCTCCAAGGCTCCCTGATACCTCTGATAATCTGGCCCTTCAGAGGAAAATTGTGAGGCTCATGTATAAAGTAGCTGGTGCATGGGACGGGGGGCTCCCAGTGGCTTGACTAATAGTGATAGAATTTCAGGCTCCAGGCAGATGGGGATAATCTAAGGCCTGGGGGAGCCCCGCCGTTCCTCCCCTTCACAGAGATAGGCTATCACTTCTCCTGTAGGAGGACCACCTGCAAGCATCCAAGTACCAGAAGACTCGTGCCCTTTCTAAGAGAGGAGAGTGTGAGATACATAGCATCAGGCTGGGGCCAGCAAAGGCCCTGTGGCAGGCTCTCCATGAGCCCAACCATCTTACACAGGATGGTTCTGATTTTACTTCAGGAAAACTAACTTAGCTACACAGAGTCTGGGAAGCAGGGAGAGACAAAAGGAGAAGGAGGAGTGGGTAAAAGGGGGACAGAGACTGAAAGGGAGGGAGAGGGAGAGACAAGAGGAGACAGGAAAGAGTCACAGGGGATAGGCAGAGAGCTTTGCCAGGGAAACGGCTTTTCAGTAGGCAAGGCTGATATCAAAGCAACCAGTGTGGGGCATCAGAGTCCCTTTCATGTGTCCAAGGCAGGGGAGGGGAGGGAGAACAGTTGCGGTGGTTCCTGCAGTCCCAGCCAGGCCATGCCTTGGAGCTGGGGCAGGCTGCTCTGTTCATGCCACCTTCAGGGTCTGCTTCTGAGCCTCTCCTAGCCAATGGCTCAGCTCTAGAGAAAGGTGGCTTCCAGTGTTTGTCTGCCTGCCAGTCAGCCCCTTGGAGCACTGCCTTAGGGCCTCAGCTGTACTCGTCCCAGCTGTGCATGGTTCCTCTCCTCAAGCAATTGGGTTAGGTGGGGGTGAGAACGCAGGGGTGGGTGGGAATAAATACAGTGCAGGGAATAAATACAGTGGAGAGAACAGTGGCTCCTTATCTGCAGCACAAAGCCCTCCTTTCTGGCTTCAGGTGAGGTGAGCGCATGCTCTGCTGATATTCTCTTGAAAGGAAAATCAGGAAATTGGCCTCTAGACGGTCAGGTCTGCGGAGCTGTCCAAGGTCTGAAATCCTTTCTGGGCAGTGATATCCAGGGGCCCATCTGAAGATGAGGGAGAAGGTCCCGCCCCTCTTGCTGAGTGCTACCATACATATTTTTCTCAGGTCTAATAGTGCTCAACTCCAGTGGATGGAGCATAAGCAGTTCTTTTATTGAGGTCTTCAACTAAACATCCTGTATCAATACAGGAAGTTGGAAAGACCAGGGCATGACATTGTATGCAGTCAAAAAGTTAGCTTGTACAAGGCTTACCTTTGGAGACCCTTGTAGGGTATATTAGTAAAGATGACTTGGGCTGCAAGTAACAGAAACCCCTGATACCAATAAAGGTATCTGGAGGTAGGAGCTAGGATGGCCCCCAGGTAGGTAACACCAGCAGTTTAATGAAACCATCAGGAACACAGGTCTTCCCACTTATCCATTCTGCCTTCCTTGGTGTTATCATCATTTTAAGACTGGTTTCTTTTGTGATCATAAGATGGCTTCCATAGGCAAACAGAGGTATCTGCTTCCTTATCCATATGCATAAAGAAACACAGAAAACCTCTCCACCAGCCATGCAATATTAGTCCTCAGTCTGATCAGGACAACACAGATACCTACTTACCCTGGACCAGTCATAGGTTCCAGGTACACATTTTTGTTTTAGACTGATTATCAGTGGAGTGGAGGTTTGGAGGCACCAAAATGTTCACCACAAAGGATGTTCCAGGTGGATGCTCCCTTGTGCCTGTGAGAGAGTAGAAGATGTCCATGCTTTGGTTCTAGTTCAGCATCTCAGCTAGACATAGACGCATGCTTCCCCCTGAATTCACCTAACAGATTCACCACTGCTGCAAAGCTGACTCTCACCAGAGGATCCATATTCTTCCTAGTTATCCAATTTTTATTTCTCTCCAATAATTGTTGCTTGGAATTATTGTGCCAACTAGGTGTTTTCTTTGTTTATGATCCTATTTTTATTGCAGAGGGACCCTCCATTTACAGAAAATGCCCCAATCTGAGCCACTTGGAACATTGGCATTATTTTCAATTCATTTCTCAGTGAACCCCAAATGCCCTGATAAGTGGGGGGCTGAGAAGGTGATCACAGTTCATTTTATCTCATAAGAAATTTTTCCTAAGATGGACACCTTTCTTTTGGCCATTTTATTCTCTGTGCCTTGAAGATGCCCTAGGAAAAGAGTGAAAAAAGTCCCTGGGAGAAGATCTGGTAGGCTGGATTTTCTGAAAGGAGAAAAAGCAGACCTAGGAAGCTACAGCTGGATGGGAGCATTTGACTTCTCTTCTCTTTTTTTTTTAAAGATGACCGGTAAGGGGATCTTAACCCTTGACTTGGTGTTGTCAGCACCACGCTCAGCCAGTGAGCGAACCGGCCATCCCTATATGGGATCTGAACCCGGGGCCTTGGTGTTATCAGCACCACACTCTACCGAGTGAGCCACGGGCCGGCCCTCTCTTCTCTTGATAAAAGTGTTCCAGTATATGATTTTTGGGTGGATATAAAAACAAAAAAGTCCAGCAGGGGCTCATGAAGAGCGAGTCATGCAAAAGTCATTCCTCACCTGGACAGTAGAAGCTGCAGGTGTCCCCACCCCTGATGTCTGCTCCCTCTTTTTATATAATCCCAGAGTGATCTCCCCAAAAGTTCAGATCTGATAATGTCCTTGTTCTACTTACAATGCTTTGACATTTCCCTGTTGCCTCAAGGATAAAGGCCCATATCCCTAGCCTGGCATGACAGCCCCTGCCAGCAGCTTTGCCACTCTTCTCCAAAGCCTCTGCATTCTGTGTTGCAGGCACACCAAGCTCTGGGCCACCCTCCAACCAAGCCCTGCTCTCTCCCACTTCTGTGCCTTTACACTGCCTGACATATTCACTGTGTGGGTCAAGTGTCCTTTCCTCAGAAACTATCTCTTCCCTCAGGCTGAGTTAGTCACCTCTCTTATTTCTGAAGCCTCTGTTTGGGGCTCTGACACGACATCAACTGCACTGTGTAAGTTACAATTTTTTAACAGGCTGGCTTCTGACTCCCCCCTTTCTGTGAGATTTCTTGAGGGCAATGACTTTGTTTTATATGTCTTTTGCATGTCCCTTGCCATCCATTACATAAGACTCTCAACATACATTGGATATACAGAAAGATAGATGGAAGGAGGAATGAAAGGATGAATGGATGGATGATGGATGGATAGATGGATGCATTAAATCAACCCCACTTTTTTTTCCTGTTTAGGTTACTAGACTGCCTTCAGAGATGCTTTTGGTGTCTGGATTTTTGATAAATTCTTTCATAACATCATCCATGCCTGTGATGGAAAACTGTGTTTGACGTGGTACTACTCGGCTGTCTGAAGAACCACCCTCCAAAGAGCACCAAATAATCATAGCCTGATAGGAGGTACTTAGTGACCAGCCACAGGACTTTGCCCTGAGCCATATTATGCTCAATTTTTATCCAAGAGAGTGGCCATCTCTGCTTGCAATGAGCATTATTACCCCTCAGCAGAGGTACATTTAAAAACATCACCCCATTGTGCTAGACTCTGCCACCTGCTGAACTTTTCTGGTCTACCAGCCCTCAAAATCTTCCCCAGTACAGGGCACCACTGAGTCCAGTCATATGTCTTGTCTTGAAGAACAGAGACCATCCAATATCTCTATGGACTGCACCCCCTTTACCAGCAGCCCCTGTGACTAGTTCTAGCAAGTCCCCTTCCCTCCCAGCACACATGACTGCCTGTTCCTCTCTGGGCTCCCCAAGCACTGTCCCACCTCCAGGTCTTTTCACTTGCCCTTGTCTCAGCCTGAAGTGTCCTTTGTCCATACCTCCACCCAGATAGATTCTAGACTCAGCTCAAATATGCCAGTTCTGCTCCCTGGGCCTCAACCCAACCCACCAAAAGCATCCTTCCTTGGTACTCTTGCTTCACTGCAGGTTGCTCTGCCCTTCCTAATGCAGGGCTTTGGTAAGTGATACCCAGTGAGGTTATCCATGGTGCCTACAGGAAATGACACTTTGAAAAAGTCCATGGGATTCACAACTTAGAAAACAGGGCAGAGGACTTGTGCTCTGCCATGCTCAAGAACCTATGATAGCTCCTGTTGCCCAGGATCTAAAGGCTCTTCTGCTCAGCTTCTAATTTCCTGTCCCCCACTTCAACTCTAAACACATCCCACTTCTCAGTGTCCCCTCTTCTGTTTTGACCAGTCAAGATTATAGACCTACCCTTTATCTGTAAGTCCTTCCCTCTTATCTCTGGCTATTCCTTCTACAAGAAGCAGCTTAGTACCTGCCTCCTCTCATATTTTCTGCCACGCGGGCCATCCTCTCTTCAGAATTCTCACAAAACAATACCCATCCATTCACTGTCACTGTGGATTGCTTACATTAATGATCTATATACCTCAGGTACCACAGAGCAGGTACCCTGTCCCAAGAAGCAGGAAGTTGAGTTTTATTCTCACCTCTGCATGGCTAGCTATATTACAATGTATTTTATTTGCTCACTTGTAAAGTGGGGGTATTAACTGTGCACTCCCAAGGAGGTATAGCAATGGGGGTGATTGTCCCCATTGGATGGGAAAGTTCCCAGGCCATAGAGACCTCAGAAAAGGAGACTGCCCACTGGGAAAAAGGGGCCCTTGATATCCTGCTTCTGAGGTCTCTTTAGGTCCAAGGGCATTATTTTGCTAGATAAAGGGCTACTGATCAGTAGCAGGGGTGGGTGAAAATGTGCATTATCATAGGGAATAAAGGCAACCAGATGCGTAATGGGGAGCTGGTCATTACCCAGGTGGGGTTAAGAACCTGGAAACTACATCTATTGTGGGACTCTGGAATCAGTGCTCCATCCTTTGCATGGATTTTTATCTTTGCCCAGATGTTTCCCTGCAAATATCAGAAGGCAAAGCTTGAAGGTGTTCAGGATCAGTAGAGTGTAGGAAGCGGAGTCAGGAATATAGTGACTTACTCTTCAGTGCTGCTGGGGTTGAGCGGCACCAGAGACAAAGCCAGTGGTGGATGACACAATCTGGTCCCTGCTTGCCACAGAGCTTACCCTTGGGAGACCTTGGAGTCTCCAACAGAATGGATCATGCCACTTTCCTCTCTCTTCTTCCCCCTTCAACAGGGCTTCGTTATGAGCTAAACATCGGTGTACATCAACTGCTGGTGGGGCTGAGAAGAAAGCATGCAGGGACCGCCACACCACACATTCTTTGGAAAGGGAATCGTGGGCCTACAGAATGTCAGAGGTGGGGGGACCTCAAGGATGAGGTAGCATAATCTCCAATGAATACGGGGGAGTAGAGCCAGATGGAGTCTAGAACCTGAGTTAGAGGCCCTAAGTTAAAGAAAAAATGCTATGGAACAAACTTACACATATGCTGAAATTGAGAACGCCCCTTTTTAGATAGTCTATTTTTTTTAATTTGGTTTTTCCACTTTGCGGATCTCAGACAGGAGCAGAGGGGAAGAGGGCAGGTGTTGCAATGAAGGGCAGAGTCAGCATCATTTCCACAGTCAGAAGAGCCTGGGCAGGGGCCTCCCTTTGTAGAAGTGAGCTGTTCCTGGAGGTAGTGAGCTCCTGTTTTCCAGACGAAGAGTATGTCATAATACTTGGAGGTGCTTTCCACCACTCCTTCCACACCACATCTGCTCGTGAGCCAAAAGGGCTCTGTCTCGGAAACTCCAGGACCACGGAGAGCTCCAGAGAGTCCCACAGCCTTGACCTGGTTCTCCTCCCATAGGGCACGTTCAAGTCTTGGACTTGGACTTGGGAGTTTTACAGCACGAAAGCCCCAGAGGGGCTGGTGCCTGCCCACTATTCAGATCTGTTTTTCCCTTTCCCCTCCTCTTCCAAACCTCTCCATCCAACCCCACCAGCCTAGGCCCATCCTGCCCTAGTCTCCTCCAGGCTCAGCCTTCCTGAATTCGCTGGGATGTCTGCCTGGAGGGAAAGAGCCCCCCACACTTCCATTGCTTCCCTTCCCAGCAAGCAGCCAGGGAAGGCTCCTGTGGGGAGCTACTGCCTGAGGTTGGGCTTGGTGGTACAAGAAGAGCAGGGTCGCTCTTCAGATGGGAAGTGCTTAGTAATTAGCCTTAATGAGGAGTGAAGGGTAGCCCATTGCATTGCTGGGAAATGGGGTTTTTAAATCATTTCAAAGGCTGCATCAGCTCTAAAATGGCCTGTGGTGGGGCCTCAGAGGAGCTGGTAATTAGCTCTCTTGTCTCTAATGAAAGCAGAGGGGCAGAAGGAGGGGGTCACTTAATGAACCCAGGGATTAGCTTCCAAATAGGCCCTAAATAAGAAGGCAGGTGCAGGGGAGGGGGTGAAGAACAGGCTCCGGCCAGCTGAGTCCCAGGCTGAGGGGAAGCCAGCCTGCCCATGGGAACTCGGAGAAGGGGGTTCAAGTTCTCCTGAGTCCCATGGAACTAGCACCCAACCCTACTTTGTGCAAAGTCACCCTCACTCCTTCACTGTGAGAGAGAGGCTAGGAGTAGATGTTGGGCTCGTGTCCCCAGACCAGGAGGGAGGGGTCTACTGTCACCTCGACTGGATTTTTGGAAACTCACAGGTCTGCATGAAAGCCTAGATGCAACAGGGAGAAATGTTCATAGGACCGAGACAAAACAACCCTTTCATCCAGGGGGCACCTGATGGGGTATGTCATTGGCAGCAGACAGGAGTAACCTCAGCCTGTGATGCATAGCTGAGAGAAACCCACCTGCCTCAGCCCACCTCTAGACCCCAAGAGCTGGGAAGGTCTAATAGGAGCCCTGAGGCTGAGCCTCAACTCGGAGCTCCTCCCCCATCAGAACAAACCAGCCAGGCTGAAAGTTGCAAGGGCTGGAGAAAGGAAAGAGAAGGGCTGGGCCTGCCAGCTCCTGATGTCCTGTGGCCCTCTGGGTATTGCAAATTCCTCCTATTACAGCCGATTTTCTTTTTCCTAGAAAACTGGTCATGCAAAGTCTGCAGAGAAACCTGTTTTCTTGATGCTTACTCTGTAGAGGGCAGTAATTCCAAGTGTTCAGAACAATCACATTAGAATCTCCAGGAGAATCCCCAGAAGCAATAGATCCAGCCAATGTGTACCAAGTTGGTGGCATTATGGTACAGGAAGGATGTTGATGGCAGCCAAGAACCCAAACCCAATTTCTTGGCATTTTAAGGAATAATATTTCTTATTAACTTGGAAAACAAAGGGAGAGAAGCACTGAGCAGGTGTCAGGGCTGAGTGGAGCTGCCTCTCCTCCACCACCCGTGTGCCCAAGCAGTATCCTTGGCTGGAATGAAAGTACACGATGCAGGAGGCAGAGCCCTGGCCAGCTGAGGGTCAGGAGACCAGGCTCCCCTCCCAGGCTGGCTCCAGAGTGCCCCTGGCCATCATTTCCTCTCTGGGTCTCAATTTCCCCAAAGTGAGCTCAATGGATAAGATAGTCTCTAAGGGTGAGCAAGAAAAGGTCATCTCTGCCCACTCTATCTACATAGGCTTCCCTCCAGCCACTCCCTGTCACTCAGCAATCTTTATCTTCTTATTGATCTATTTATTTGTTTATTGTCTGTCTTCCCCACGAGACTGTAAATACATGGAGAAGAACTCTATCTGCCTTGGTCACTGGTGTGGCCATTCCTCAGCACCAGCACCGTGCTTGGCATGGAGCAGGCACTTGATTGATGTCTGCTGGCTTCCTGACTGAACGATGCCACATCGGGGCCAGCCTCACCAATAAACCTCTGGCCCAGTGCTGCCTGCACTGCCTCTGCCTATATCATCTGGAATTGCTTATCCCACCCAGCAGCCAGTGCAGGCCAGTCCCAGTGACATGCTCACTTAGGATGTGCAAAGAGGGACAGAAGCACCCCAGGCCCCCCACCCACACCACCACCACCTACACAAGGACCAAGCCCTTGGTGGAGGATGGGTTGTAGAGAGAAACAGGTGTAGGTGGGAGTGTGGGAGGCTTGTTATGGGTAAGATCTACTTCTGGACTCCCAGATCCTTTCACTGCCGGGGGCTGCCTCTGGCAGCAGTTTCACATGGGAGTTACCTACGTGGAATCTGGAATCAGACCAGGCCTGAGTTCAAATCCAGATTCTATTACTTGCAAGAACAGCTCTTCGAGCCTCAATTTTTTCAACTATTTAATGGATATAGAGTTGCTGAGAGGCTTAATCGTGTTGGGCGTGTTTTTATTTATGAAAGCCCCCTTTATCTGACTGGGCTGGGTTTCCCCCACTGATGCCAGGGCACAATGACCCTCTCCAGAAAGCATGAAGAAGTCCAGGGACAGCCTGTGGTGGTGAGGCAAGAGGCTGCAGCAGTGGGCCAGGCCTCCTGCAGGAGGGGACCTAGTGCTGGTTGTGTAAAGTGAATGTTCCCAGCAGCAACTACATGTTCTGGCACTTGTCATGAGCCAGCGCAGCTGTGAGCGCTGTCCCTGTGATGACGCATCTAATGCTCTGAGCAGCTCTGAGAAGTAGGCACCATCAACATCTGCCTTTAAAGGTGAGGAAACTCCTCATCTGTGTGATGAGAGCTGACTAGTCTGCCCCAAGCTGTTCAGCTGCCAAGTGGAGAAGCTATGGTCTGAACACATGTGATCTTAACCAGAATATCACACTGCCCTTTCCTTTACGGCCACCCTCCCCACACCCTTCCTGCAGGTAGAAGCTTCTTCCAGGATGCTTTTCTCATTCTCTCTCTCTCTCTCTCTCTCTCTCTCTCTCTCTCTCTCTCTCCCTCCCTCCCTCCCTCCCTCCCCTGCCCTTTGTCCCATCCATTTCCATCTATGTTTCTCTCCCCCCAACATATTTTCTCTCATCTCTCCCTCTGTTCCTCTCTGCCTCAGTGCTCTGCCTCCAGTCCCTGATTCCACCCAGAACCTGTGCTGGCAGGTGGGCAGGGAGGCTTGGGCATCAGGGAGGTGACAGGAGACAGGGAGTCGGGGTGATTCTGAGGAGTCCTCTAACTCCTGTGTGGAGAGCCTCTGTGGTCCCCAAGCCTCCTCATTAGAACAAGTGGTATGGCCCAGGAACTGCCTCCGATCCCCAGCAGCTTTGGGCTCTAAAAGAAAAAACTGAACTTGCCAGAGCTATGGGAAACCCCAGCCCCCCCAACAGATGGCATTGCACAGAGCAGACCTAGGAGGCAAGAGTTTGTAAATAAAGCCCCAGGGAGAAGCCCCTGGACCAGCTCCTGTCTGGAATGTGGTTGTGTCGAAGAGAAGGTATGGGGTTTGAGGGAGTGCAGACCACAATCTGGGAGTCACAGGCAGCCCAAGGGCTCGTGAACGCCCGAGGGGCTCAAACTTTTTCTGCAAAGCCACAAGCTCTGCCAAACCCAGTGCCACTGGGACAACCCGGGAAACTGGCTGTTTGTCCTGGCTCAGAGCACATGAGCTCAGAGAATTGGGGTGTAGGCAGCACCCACTAGAAGCCTCAGGTAGTATGCAGCCTGAGGGTCTGAAGAGGAGACACTGGTGTTTGGGGGAACACTAGCAGCACAGAGGGTTTCTACCAGCTCTCATGAAGGAGAAGACCTAGAACAACCTAGAATAAAACCCATTTTGGAAAGCCTAAAGTCTGTGTGTGTGTGTGTGTGTGTGTGTGTGTGTGTGTGTGTGTGTGTGTGTGTGTTTCGTCTGATTAGTTTCTCATGAGAAACCAGGCTTGACCAAGTATTTTTCTGAACCAACCCATCTTCTTATCAGCTCATCTTTATTGATTCATTTTCAGGTCATTCTAGTTTTAGAGGTAATAGATAGCTAAATATTGACTTATAGACTGACAACATTCTCTCACTAGCATTTTCATCAAGGGTGATACACAGTTGTATCTTTCCTGAGCCTGTCCTCACTTGGTGCCCCAAATGGGTGGTCTGGGCATCACTTAGTGCCAGATTCAGTTATTCTGGCTGCAAACTGTCTCTGACAGCATTAAGAGAGGGAGCAATTACCTCCTTGTAGAGATGAGATCTCCCAGGCAAGAATGTCACATGATTCCACCTGTAGCCCCTGCGTGTCTCATGATATGGGGCAAGGTTTCTGGGAGCAGAGCCACGAGGAGACAGGACCCATGTGAGATTTCATGATGGGCCCTGCGGAAGTGTCAAGATTAGAATCAGACTTCTTTCCAAACACAGATTATGCAGTCCAGCTTCAGGCCAAGGAGTGGGGGGCATAAGCAGGTGCTGTACTCCATGGGAGTACTCCATCCTCTGTTAGCGTGTCTCTGACACCAGGCCACCAAGGAAGGTAGGGGGAGGAGATGGGCCCCATGGGCTGATTGGGGGTAGAGGGGATTTGTGCGCAGCTATGGTAGGTGCCTGTCCACATCCCCACCACCCACACGCCCCAGGCTGAGATTCCAGCTGCTGCAGCCTCTAAGGGTTTATGCTCTGCTCTCCCTGTCCTCTTCCCCCAATCAACTATGGTGGGCTGCAGCCCCATGGAGAACCAAGCCAAGACATTTCATGACCTACACTTCACCAAGTTCTCCTACACAATAGCTGGGTAGGAAGGTCAGGCTTTTCCTGGGTCACCCCTGGGCGTTGCGAATCCTCTCAG
Source organism: Galeopterus variegatus (assembly GCF_000696425.1). Taxonomy (NCBI): domain Eukaryota; kingdom Metazoa; phylum Chordata; class Mammalia; order Dermoptera; family Cynocephalidae; genus Galeopterus; species Galeopterus variegatus. Next base: position 161,812 of record NW_007729337.1, on the reverse strand, counting down.
GTGCATAATCCCCAGCCCCAGTAGCCATTCCTGTCCCTGCCTCGGTCGTCCTGATATGGAGAGAGCGTGGTCTTGTCTCACTTCCCCCCACCCTCCTATCAGTTTCACACCTGCCGAGGCAAGCCTGTGTGGCCTCTTTTTGAGGGCATCTGTGGACGGACACACAACTTTCTGAGTGAGAAGTCTCCTACTCAGGACCTCACGATGTCCAGGTTAGTGACCCCAGCTCATGTAAGCACAGCAGTTCACGGTGTAGTTCTGAGCCTCATGGTTGACCTGAGAACCAGATCATCCCATTTCCCGGGTGAGGATGGTAAGATAGCAATAACTGGGTCCACGATGCTGGACCTGGCATGTTCCATGCCATGTTGAGCTGGGGGAGCCCCCTGACAAGTCGAGTGGGCAGAGTGGGACTGGGGTCTTCTTAGAAGGCCAGCTCTGCTCTTAGGGGCTTTCAAACCCTGCCTGCCTGATGTTGAGTCTATCTCGTTGTTCGTGAATTAATTGTTGTGCAACCTAGAGTGGTGAGACAAGTTAATTACATAATTACCGCAGAATGGCACGTTATTTCATGGCTGCAATATGGTAACTCTGTTGGAAACAATTGTAATTGCCCAGAAACAGCATTCAAGTGGCTCTGCTCTCTCTCAATAACCATGTAATTAACTTGTGTTACAACTTTATCTGCAGCAAACTCAGAAGTTAAGAGTTGGGGCCCTTGGTGTGGGCACAGCCATCCTAGGCCTAAGGACCCAGGGAGGGTCTGACATGGGGGCTCTGCTACAATCCAGGAGCATAATTTGCTTTTTTCAAGTTGAGCAAGAAAATTCCTCATAATTGACTCCAGCCCTCTGCGTCTCTATGTACTCAAACTTCTCCACAATCTCACGTGGCCACGTATGGACAGCTCTCTAGTTTCACAGTCCCTTGGACCACGTCTCACACAAACCCCACTGCAGCCGTACCGACAGGCTCTTGCCTCTGTTCTCTCACACATCCATGAGTGTGGCTCCTTCACAGAAAGTGAGTGGCCCCAAAATTGAGAACTCCTACCCCAAAATCCTTGGCCCTAGTAATCCCTTTCCAGGGATTGGGCTGCTGGCTACAGAACCACAACTTGGAGAAGTAGCCTTGTCCAGCACCCAGGAGAACCCAGCCACCCTCCCACTGCACAGTGGAGGAGCAGGCTGGGAGCAGGGTGATGCGAGGGCCCAGCCCCGCCAGCCACTCCCTGCCTGGGAGCAGGCAGAGCTGGAGGCAGCGATCTGGCTCCGTCAGCCCCTGGCTTTTAGCTGTGGCCAGGGTGAAAATAAGCCCTGCGGAAGGAGGAGCAAGTGGCCTGATGGTGGGGGAGCCTGTCCATACAGCTTTCTCCATCCAGGCTTTGGACCCAAAGAGTCTCTCCTAATACCACTCAGTGATATATCTTTTCAGTTCCAGGCTCTGTGCTTAGAACTGTGGCTGTAGCCAAGACCAAAACAGCATCCTTGCTGCCTTGAGTAAACCTAGCTCAGCCAGGTATGTGCAAAATTCCCTGGTGAGACAGCGGCTCTGGCTGTCTTCTGGCCAGAGCTGAGCACCTGCCTGTCTGCCTGCCTCTGCCTACACACCTGTCTAGTGTGTCCCACTCTCCTGTCTGCTGGCACATGTATGTCCATTGGCTTGTCTGTCTCTGACTCCAGAGTTGTCACAAGTGGCCTTCTGTCCACTGGAGGGAACTGGCCTATCCCAGGTCTCCCTGCAGCATTCTGTCCTCACCACAACATGCTTTAATTTCCTGGCTTCCTCCCTCCCTGGCTTCTGCCTTTCACCCCCGCAGCAAGCTCCTCAAGGGCAGGGAGTGTGTCTGGTCTATGATTCATCCTTGCCCTATTTGCTCTGGGTCACCCCACTTGCAGCGTGGGGTTAAGACAGAGTAGATTGAGGTTTGCTGACTGAGTGGATATCTCCAGCCTGCATGGACTGAGTTGCAGGGAGATAGGATTGTTCTCACCCAAATGAGCAGAAAGTAAGGCCCCAGGTCAGGCCCAAGCTGCTGGACAGAGACAACAAATGTTGCCTGTCACCCTGAAAGGGAAGATGGGTTTCAGGATGGTGATCCCATGGTAGGGGCTCAGGATTTGGGGTCTACTGTGGAGGTCAGAGCTGGGTCCTCATCTAGGCAGTCAGTCTCAGGTATACAGTACGGGAATGAACCACAGGAACACAGGGTAGGGAAGGCTTCAGCTTGCCCCTTTTCTTTGGGGCCTACTCAGGACCAAGGTGTATGCTCTGCTAGGGAGGGGTAGGACATTCCAGTTCTCACCTCTGTCTAAGAGCCCTGAGTTGTCCCCTTCCTTCCAGATTCCTCCCCCTGAAACCAACTCGTTACTCCTCTGCCTGACAATAGCACATGCTGGAGGTCCACACCCTGCTCCATGTCCTATCCCTTGAGCAACAGAGGGGAGAGGACCCCAGGTCTGTGTCAGTCATGTGAACAACGCAGAGTAACCTCCCCGGAAACATTCATAAGTTTAATCCACGCCAGTAATAAAATCGCATTACATTTCTCATAAAATAAATGTTCCCATTTATATACAGAAGACAGACTGTACAGGCCCAGCCTAGCCCCAGGAGGGGTCACACACAGACAGGTGGCAGCAGTGGAGGAAGGGCTGTCTCTCCCATCCAGGGTGGAGAAGTTCTGATGTGACAGGACAGTGGCTGGCCAGCCAGGCGGTGGGCAGGTGGGCAGACAGACAGACGGGCCTGGAGGCCGGGCAATGGGCGTTACTGCACCTGGGATTCAAAGGTGCCGTTGAGCTGCCCCTCCTCATAGTCCATCTGACACAAGATCATGTTGTTCTTCAGGAAGAATTTGTCTCCCACACAAAATCTGGAAAATCCAAGCAAGAGAGAGAGAAGCCATGGGAAGGGTCCCAGTGGGTAGTGGGGGCTCCAGACAGGACCCAGCCTGGCCCAGGAGGTGGGTCACATGGGAGGTGGTGTTGGGGAGTTTGCTTCTTGAACTTTCTAGAAGCCCCACAGCAAACCTGGTTAATTACCCTGGGTCAGCCCAGCCGCCAGCCAGCCCTGCAGCTTGGGGTGGTAGGACAGACAGACAGTCAAGCTTGAGCCATAGGCCTTCCACAGGCAGGTCCCCTGTGGAGTGGGGGCTGGTACAGGAATAACTTACCCCAGTTCCAGAAAGGAAGAAAGAGAGAGGACAAAGAAACAAGAAGAGACCGAGAGAGGAGAGATGGAGAGAGGGAGAGATGGGGAAGGAGGAAGGGATAAAATGGCTAATTTTTCCATCCCTCTGTTCCCTTCCCCACCTTAAGAGGACGGCAGTAAAGGGCATTCTTCCTATAAACAGAATCTGTAGGTTACACAGAGCATCCTTCCAGGAGGTGACCCGTTCCACTATCTCCTTTCCTACCCAAGGAAGGCCTGCCTTTGTCCCCTAGACCTCCCCATGTATTGGGAGATTCCAGTCCTTCCCCCAAAGATGTCCCCAGGGTGTCTGAAGCCTTTAGTGAGACCCCAGGGTCGCTGGCCCAGTACCAGCAGATCCCAGTTGAACCACCAGGTGGCGCTGTAACTTCACCAAGCCCTCCTAGCAATGCATCTGGCCAGACCCCCCAGCCATACAGGAGTTCCCTGCCAAGTCTCTGGACCTTGACCTCCGGGAACATACTTGTATGAGTTCCTACTTGACCCAGGGGCTCCTGAGAAAAGGGCCTGCCTTCTGGTGCTAGACCCTAGCCAGGGCTGAAGGGCTCTGGCTCCTTAGGTCGCCGGGGCTTCCCACAGGGCAGGGGCACAGAGTAGGGCCCAAAAGACCAGACAAGAGGCTGGACTGGAACCAGAATCACAGAGGTGGGGTCAGGAGTGAGTGGCCACTCCTTGAAGGAATTTCACCCACCAGGTCTGGGAACCTCTTCTCATCAAAAGGCACATGCATGTACATGCACACATACACACAAGGATCAGGGACACAAGGATACAAGAATACATCAGCCCTCATCCCCTCATACATGCACATTTAAAGTGTGTGCACATGCATATTTGCCTCATGCACACACAGAACACACACACACACCTTTGTACATGGACGTTTAAAAACCCATGTACATGTGCATATTAACTCCATCATGCACATATACCTGTGTGCGGACATTTAAAAATACACACACATGCACCTCACGCTATCCACACACAGTAACTCCTGCATACCGCCAATCCATGACGTTCACATAGAAGTGTGCCACACAAATGTGCACACCCAGTACTGGAGTATACACATTCGGCTACAGGGCTCGGGCACACAAAACACACATACATGCACATGCATGCTCATGACAACATGCACACCCAGCCGCACCCACACAGAACCCACATGTGCATACAGCGCTCCTACCCTGTCCCAGGAGGCCTCAGGCTGGGGACCGCTACCAGCCCAGCACTCACCTCTGGTTGCAGAGCTGGCAGGCGAAGCAGTCGAGGTGATACACATTGTCCCGGGCCCGCATCACCATCTCGAAGGCTGGGATCAGCTTGCTGCAAGCAGCACAGTTTCCTGTGGTGCCGAACAGCCTGCCGAGGGAACGGCACAGAGAACTCAGGGGACTGCCAGGGAGCTGCCTCTATCCATCCCTCAGTTCTGTGGGCTTAGCAGGTGGGCCTGGGCCAGGGGGTGAAAGCATTGATGGCAGCATTTAGATTCTGCCAAGAGATCAGGCTTCAGAGAAATTGGCACATCCCTTCAGGGAGAGGGTGTAGGGATTGGCTAACACTGCCCATCCCAAGGCCCCCTCACAAGCTCTCACTGCCCACCTCGGGACACCTGGAGATCACGAGGCTGGGCTGAGCAAGGGCTCCAGACTCACACAAGCCTGAATTCTAGAGACAGTCTACCAATCATGGGCTGTGTGTCCTCAGGCAAGTCACTTAGTCTCTCTGAGCCTCATTTACCTCAACTGTAAAACAAAGACAGAAATAGACCCTTCACAGGGTTATGAAAAAATGTTATAAATCCTCAGTCACAACTCATTTAGCAAACATCTAGGGAGTGTTTACTATGTGTCAGGTACTGTTCTAAGAGCTTTACAAAGATGAACTCATATAATCCTGACAACAGTCTTTTGAGATGGATACTATTATTATCCCCCATTTTAAAGATAAGAAAAATGAGTCACAGAGAGGTAAACAACTTGTCAATTGATACGATCTTGCTCCAGAGGGTAAGCTCTAAACCACTGAAGGATGCTGACTCCCCACCTTTAAAATTACACTCTTTTATTAAATCCTTTTTCCATTACAAACTCACTGTGCCACTTGCCTAAGTCCCTTTTTCCCTTCTCTGAAGCTCAGTTTATCCGTCTGTAAAATGGGGATGCTAGAACAGATGATCCTGTTCGAAGATGGATCTAAAACAGAACTGATGTCCATAGGAAGTTCCAAGGACACCTGGCACAAATGCCTCTTTGAGGCAAGCTTCCTCTTAGCTGCTGGCTGGTGCAAAGCTCTATGGACAGAGAGTTTGATCCCTCCCCATGCAGGCCAGTCTTTGGCTGGATGTTCCAATGGTCTGAGCCAACCAGGCTCCTCCTTGCTTCTTTCCTCCACACTGACGGAGCAAGCCCCAAGTGAGGCAAGGGGACTGAGAAGTGGGAGGGAGGCCCCTCTAATCCCCGATTTGTCCAGCTCAAGCTCAGTTGCCTGCAGACGAGCTTGGCTCCATTATTCATCAGTCTGAGCTGCCTGGTGGCTCAGATTAAGGCAGACAAAGGCTGGGTGACAGCATCTGCCTGCCAAGAGGGGCCTTTCTTGCCACCAGCACAGTGTGCAATTGCTGCAGAAGGTGCAGGCTCTGGACAGTCATTCTCAGCGGCTGAGTAGCTCAGGGAAGCCACACCCCCATCCCGGCACACTGGCCTACCTGGCCCCAAAAGTCATTCCTCACTTCTGCCAGAGTGCAGGAAAATAACTTCAGCCCCTCACAGCTAGCAGGGCTCAGAACGCTTGTGGGTGCTTTGGCTCTCCCACCAAGCCCATCTGCACCGTGGTCCTCCCTCTCCAAGTCTTGTGGATCCACTGGATGATCTGCCACCTCTCCCTCCCTCAAGGGATGCTCTAAACCTCCAGACTTGGAGGCCCCTTCTGGGTCCTCAAGGGATAAATCCCCAAGAGCATCCTTCCTTAACCCTTCCTCCTGGTCTCAGCCTCTCGCCTCCAGTCCTGGCCAAGAGCACTAAGTTGGAGATCCTATTTTATTGCATCACTTTTTAAAACTTCTGCAAAAGGCAGGAATTAAAAGAGAAGATGCAGGCAGGTGAATCTCAGTCTCTTTGGGGAAGTAGGGGAGCTTCCACTGATAACCCTGCCCCCCCCCAACATGCCAAGACCCAAGCAGAGGGAGCCCCACTAAGCCCTTGCCCCGACCTGTTAATTAATGCGACAGGGCTTCCTTCCCCACAGGGTCCGGCCACCATCCAGCAGCCTGCGACAGAGCCAAATGCAGGTTCTGGGTCTCAGCCAAGGCCCCTGCTTTGTGGCCTCCTTCCAACCTTGCTGATGTCATAAGTGGCCTAAGGGAGGGTTAATTGGGGGAGGCGGCCCCAAGGAACAGGATCTGGGTTGTGGGGGAGGGTGAGCCAGACTGAGGAATGCAAGGCAGGGAAGCATTCTTCTTTCCACCCCTTCAAGGAGGAGTAAACTGAGGCTCAGGGAAGGTTAGAAGCTGAAGACTCAGAGCTAATTCAAACCCAGGTCTTTAAGCTCTCCTAGGGCAGGCTACCTGCCAAGCACCCTAGGCATATGGGACCACCTGGAAAGGGAGGGGGTGGGCACTGGGAGAGAGGTGAGAAGGAGACTTCCTCAGGGAAGAAGGGCCCAGGCAAGTCAGAGCTTCCCCACCTGCTCCTCGAAGCCCCTCTGAGGTGTCCCCTCCCAGGAACAGGTGGGTCAGAAGCACCTGGCAAAGGCAGAGACAGAGCCAGGCCAGTGCCCCGGGGAAAATGCCTGCCCTGGCCCTGTGCTGGGCACTGAGTCCAAGGAGTTAAAGACACGGCCCTGCCCTCAGGCAGCTCCTCGGGTCTGGGGTAAGCAGGGCAGGGGCAGGATAATCAGGAATGAGTGGACATGCGGGCCTCGCACACAGGGTGCTGGGTTCGAGCCAACAGCAGAGTCACACTGGGCCCTGGAGGACAGGTGCTTAGGGCTGGGCGGGGTGGGTGGCAGAGGCCCACCTCAGGTAGTCGCGTCGGCACAGGATGAGGTTGGCCTTGGTGTAGAGGGTGGAGCCCACCTCGCCCAGGCGGCAGTCACAGCAGGCGCACTTGAGACAGTCTTCGTGCCAGTACTTGTCCAGAGCCTTCAGCAGGTAGCGGTCCTTGATCTTGCGGTTACAGCCCGCGCAGCCCTTCTGCTTCCCTTTGGGCTGGACGGAGAGCATCGGCACGCCTGCGGGCGGACAGACAGAGGCTGGCAGAATGGGCCCTGCGGCTCTGGGCCTGGGGCACATCCCTCTAGGGATGGGGGTTCACTCCTCTCCACTGTCCCCTCTAGGTTTGGGGCTCTTCACTCTCTCCTTGGTAACCTCCTCCCCCAGCCCTGGGTCCTGCCCTTTGGGCTACATGGCACAACCTGTTCCCCTGGCCCTGTGACCGTCCCTCCAGAGGCTGCCCTGAGTCTGCTCTCCTCCAGGGCACATACTGCCTCAGGCCCAGCCTCCCTGAGCTGTTCCTCCCTATCCCAGCACTGCCCCCTGTGCAGTATGATCCAGAAGACACCTGAAGCCGTCCTCCTGCAGCCACCATCCCATCAGCTCTTTCAGCAATAGGCCTAAGAATGGAGTCTCACAATGTGCTTGCAGTCCACTAGAGCCCCCAGATCTTTTTGCCAACTCAAGTCATCCTCATCCATTTCAACCTGAGTAGCCTACAGCCTCTTGGTCTGTTCATGTAGAACTGCAGATGTGTCCAGAAGAAAGGCGGATGCCCCTGGGACCCTCCCAGCAGGGAGCAGAAGGCTCTGGAGCTCCTGGCCGCTGAGGGGAGGCGGCTGGGCCTGGCCTCATTGGGGTTCTGCTCGGGAATGCTTCGGCTAGAGTCAAACTTCCCACTGCCCCGGCCTGTGGGAGGGAAGGTTCCCAGCCCCTGCATCCTTGCTCATCCTACCAGGATAAGAGTCTCTGAGCCACTGGCCCCCTCTCAGGTCCCATACAAGCTTCCCAACATACAGGAAAGCACCAAGTACAAGGGGAGGGGGCAGAGCCTCCCAGCAGGCGAGTGTGGGCACCCACGTACACCCCACGTACACAGGCACAAGGTGCAGGCATCACGTGGATATACACAGAGGCACGGTCTCCTGGTCCCTTCCCCTGGGGCCACAGAGAGAGACAGTTGAGAAGATGAGGACGGACATCATCTAGGAGTCTGGACATCCATGTGGCCTTGTGAGAAGACTAGGCTCAGAGGGAAGTGTGGGGCGGGTTACCTGAGCAGCCCTCGGGAAGACACAGGGCAGAGGGTGTTCCTTCCCTGTCCCCTGACCGAGGCGCAGCTGGACAGATGGGTCGACCCTGGAGCCCACCTCTTCTGCCTCCCTGGCTTTCCAACTAGCCCCTGGAGTCTGTCCTCCTACTGGCCCCATCCTCTCCAAGTGCCCCTGATCCCTCCAGGGCTCTAGAATCTGGCCCCATCCCCTGCTTGCCCTCCCATTCCTGCCCACTGCCCTTCCCCCTGCCCCCTCTCGTGCGGCGCCTCCTCTGGCTACTGCGCTGAACCAGCCATCAAAGGGCCTCAGTCTCAGAAGCCACAGATGTCAGGTCAGAGAGGCCCTCAGAGTTCTTCCAGTCAAATGCTCTCGTTCTACACATGGGGAAACTCAGGCCCAGATGGTGGGAGGCACTAGTATAGGCCACTGATCAAACAGACCCTGGGGCCCCTTCCCCTGTCCTGCGCTCTTTCTCAGTCGTGCTGCCTTCCCAGACTTCTCTTGGAGAGGGGCTTGGCCTCTGGGCCAGGGTGGCCCTCCCAAGCCCCAAACCAGCAGGACAGGTGAAGGCAGGGAGGGGCACGCCCAGGCTGCAGTGGGCAGAGGTCAGAGGGCTCTCTCCTCCCTCCTTCCTCCAGTGCCCACAGGGCCTGTCTGTTAGCTGGGAAGTTTGCTGCCTAATTTCGTTAATGCAGCTCTAAAGGTTAATTGGTCTGGGAGAGTGATGGGGCTCATGTCCTCAGGCCTGCCTATGTCTCCTCCAGCACGGCGCTGCCTGGTCACAGCACCCCTGGGAGACTGGGGGTCGCGGGGGGGGGGGAGGCAGCTGTGAGGCTCCTTCCAAGGCCTGACCTACAAGGAGGTACAAAGTGTGGAAAATGGGGAATGGGCTAAAACGGCTGAATTTGGGGGAGGTCTGGGGCTTGTGGAGGTAGCATCCAGCCAGCACAGATATTGCATATAAATACTAACTTGGAAAACCTCAGGCCAGGCTTCTGGTGCAGCCCCCACAAGGCTGATGTTCCCTTGCTCATCTGGGCTTGCAGCAGGCCTGGGTCCCTTCCTGGCAGTCCCCAGGGGGGGGGGGGGGGGGGGGGGGGGGGGGGGGAGGCAGCTGTGAGGCTCCTTCCAAGGCCTGACCTACAAGGAGGTACAAAGTGTGGAAAATGGGGAATGGGCTAAAACGGCTGAATTTGGGGGAGGTCTGGGGCTTGTGGAGGTAGCATCCAGCCAGCACAGATATTGCATATAAATACTAACTTGGAAAACCTCAGGCCAGGCTTCTGGTGCAGCCCCCACAAGGCTGATGTTCCCTTGCTCATCTGGGCTTGCAGCAGGCCTGGGTCCCTTCCTGGCAGTCCCCAGCCCCTCCTAGGGCCCTATACTCATGCTACTCCTGGAGGGTGTGTGAGTGGTTGGAGCATCCATACACAGGGAATACACTTAGCCCACTAAGTCATAAGCCACAATGATGGGGGACAGTGGGAGACCCCAGCACTAGGAGCACCTGTCCCCTCCCTCTTCCATCTGGCTTGACTCCTGGACAGGCTGGCCTAAGCTTAGGCCCCAGCATACCTGGCCACAGAGCCTGCAGGGCCCATCACTAGTGGGACCTGGCACCTAGAGCACCCCGTGGAAGTCATGAGGAGCAAAGCCACAAGCAGCCCCAGGTGTCCCTCCCCCTGCCTGTGCCCATCCAGGCTAAGTCTGGCACATACAGGTTATCTGTAAGGCCTGGACACCCCTCCTTTGGGGTGCTGAACCCTGATTCCTGGGCTCTGGAAAACTCTTATAGAAGCTGTGTGGCTTCTGCCAAAGTGTCCCATGTCCACTAATGGAAACCAGGACCAGCCTGGCTGAAGAGGCCCCTGAGCACCGAGGAACCCTTGAGCTTTCTCTGCCTGGAAAGGCTGAAGTGCTGGGGGAAGCCTCACCCCAAACATGCCTGTGGAATGGACCTGGGACTGGACTCCAAGTCTGCAAGCGTCTGGCTCTATGGTCCAGAGCAGATCCCCTGGTCTCTCTGGGCCTTAGTTCCCTCTCCTGCCCAATAAGGAAAATTGAAACCATCCCGTGTTTCTCACAGGAGGGTGGAAGAGCTCAGGGGTCAAACAGGCAATGGAGTCACCTCTTCCTTCCTTACAGAGCACCCACACTTGTGTTTCTCTTGCTGGGATAGTCCAGGAGACTTGAAAACACTCCTGGAGAGAAGGGCCTTTAGGAGGGCATCCACAGTCTCCTGCCCCCCAAATGAAGGGGGGCGCTGTCCAGAGGGTCCGGGCTCTCACTCCTTGCCTGCCTCCTAGCCCAGCCAGCCTGCCCCCTGCAGACACCTCTTCCCTCCCCCTCCCCCGCCTGGCTCTGGGAGTTGAGCCTCGGGGCCATGCACTTTCCATTAAGGAGATAGCATCCCTTTGCTGAAGTCCATTTGGGATCCATTTTAGTGTTATCTAAAAATCAAATCTACATGGTAATCCTTTTAATGTACTCCTGACTTTAGAAAAAAAACAGCTTTGCGCTCCTTCAGGAAAGGTTTTAAAGCATTACCTAGTAATTACTACTCACGCATGAAAACACTGATATTTTACAATGGGCGATGTTTGCACCAACACTCATGCCCGCCTGGGCACTCGCTCAGATGCACACGCCAGGCCCAACAAAATAAACCAGTTCACTCAGCCCATGTGTCACCCCAAATCCCAGGGTGGGGGTGACATTTGAGAGGAGAGAGACCAAACTCCCACCCCCACCTCTCCCACGGGCAGGGCTGATGTAGAAGGAAGCGGCCAGGCTGCGGAAAGAAGCCTCCCAGTCTGACTCATCCAGCTGCCAGACACTTACCCTCAGCTCTTTAATCTGGGGAACAGCCAGACAGTCCCAGTGACTGGAGGGACTGCCAGAGGTCATTCTGCCCCTCCTACACCCTACCTCCAGCTGGAAGAGGAGCCCTCCTCTTCACTGGACCCCCCACAGCTGTCTGCTGGGCCAGACCCGAGTGCTCAGCAACTCCTGCCCACCTATTGCTCACAGTCCGGCTGCCCCTTGGATCCAGCACATGGACTTTTCCAAACTGCCAAGTCTTCTACCACAGGCTCCCAGTCCCATTGGGCCTCCAGCTTGGACAGTGGCCTGAGTCTGGCTGTGGAGCAATCCCACTGCCCCCCAGCGAGTTCCTCCAAAGCAAGTCTTCTACCCCAGAATGTCTACCCTAGTTAGCCCAGGTCACTCCAGGCTATACCCTACGGCTCCCCTGCTGTAGGCCATTGCGGCCACCACTGGCAACTCCATCCAGCATCTGAGGCCCCCTCCCACGTGCCAGTGTGTCCTGCCTGCCACTGCAGATCTGCTCTCTGCAGAATCCTTGACTACTACTCCTTTCCATCTGCAAATGGATCTTATTTGCGTCTATCCCAGGGCTTTCACTGTGCTACTGCTCCAGGAAGAAATGCCTTTGTCCTGCCCGTTGCCACTCTCCTGTGGAGGTCAGAGTCAACAGTGGGGCAAGGCTAAGCTCAGACCTTGAAGTCAGAGAGCCTGGTTTTGAGTCTAAGAACTGCCCCCAGGAGTTTAGGGGCCTGGAGCAAACCCCTTCACCTTTCTAACTTGCATCTGTGAAATAGGGCCATAGTGGTCTTTTTCCACATAGACTGCAGTGAGGACAGAGTGAAGTTACACACACGAAGCCACAGCACAGTCTGGTACCTGAGGGACAGGGCAATGAACAGGAACTGATTGTATTATTAACACTCACCCCAGGATGCCATCCCTGCTCTGACTCTTGCTTTCTTTTTCTTCTAACTTTTTACTTTGACATAATTTCAATCTTTCAAAAAAGTTGCAAGAATAGTAGAAAGAATTCCTGTATATTCTTCACCCGGATTCTCTAAATATGAATATTTTTACCACATTTGCTTTATCTTCCCCTACCTTTCTTTCTACCTACTTATTTACTTATCTATAATTTTTTTCCTGAATCATTTGAGTTGGTTTCAGACATGAAGCCTCTATATCCCTAAAAACAAGGTACTTCAAAAAGTTAGTGGAAAATTGAATTAAAAGATAACATAAATCCTTCCATGAACCTTTTGAACACCCTTCATACGTTTGATGTGTAAATACTTTGCTAAAAGCAAGGACATTCTCTTATATAACCACAGTACAATGATCAAAACAGGAAATTATCATTGAAATAATACTGTAATCTACAGACCTCATTCAGATTTCACCAGTTCCTCCAATAATATCTTTTATGGCAAAGTCCCAGGTCATGTATTGCATTCAGTTGTCAAGGTTAGTCTACTTAACTCTGGAAGAATTCTAAGTCTTTCCTTGTGTTTCAAGACACTGGCATGTTTGAAGAGTACAATCCAGTTATTCTATGGAATATCCCTCAATATGGGCTTGTCTGACACTTTCAACTACATGACCTCAATTAACTCTGCCTCAGTTTTCTATTTTGTAAAACGGGTATGAAAATAGCACTCATCTCATAGATTTACCATGAAGAATAAAGGAGTTAATACATTTGATAAGCTTAGGACTAACTGAGCCCAGTGGTCAAAAGTTAGCTTGGATTAGCGTCACCCCACTCAGGACATGGGAAAGGATAACCTCAGTCAAAGCTCGATTTCAGGCCCATAAAATGGTGAGGGACACTTATTTTGAAGAGCAATAAACTGGTTTGAATGTTCCTCTGTGGTTAAAATCACACAGGTATTGGCCAGACTCCAGCTTCACCCACAGGTCAGTCTCGTGGTCAGTGCAAGTATGTGCAGAAGGAAGCCAGTCCCATGTGTCCAACAGACTGTTCCAGCAACCACTCAAGTGGGAAGGGGTTGCTGTGGCAGCTCAGAAGGTGATAGCTCAGGGGCAGGTCTCTCTGACTGCTCTGGGGAGAGGTCTGGGGGCACAGCGAGGTGTAGCCTTGGTATTCCCCATAATCTCTCAACGTGCCTCAGTACTGGTTCCAAACCAGTGCCAGGCATCCCCTGGCCTGGGCTGAAGAGACTCGGCTGCAGACCCTGCCCTGAGCCCACTCAGCGCAAGGCTGCTCAGTGCAGCTCTGGGGCTTCCCTCCCTTACCATCAGTGCCCTCCCTGCCTCTGGGGCAGGCAGGGAGCCTGGGTTAGGCAATTTGCAAAGAGATAATGCTCACTGAGCACTTACCAGTGCTCAACTTCTAAGTGCGTTACTCACAACCACCTTCTGAGGTAGGCACCGTTATTACTCCCATTTTAACGATGGGAGAACCAGGGCACAAGAAAGGTTACCCACTTGTCACAGTTAGTAGGAGACAGAGGACAGAGCTGGGATTTGAACCCTTGCATTCTGTCTTCAGGGCCCAAGCACTTGACTCATCTGCTACACTGCAAGGCTCTGTGCTGAGGGGCTAAGAGACCCAGGCAGGAGACTTTGCAGACATTAGGAAGCACATGGAAGTCATGCAGAATGGGCCACACAGCTTCAGGACACACATGCACAGCAGCACACAAATACGTTGTATGCCCACGTGCATTTGATCACACATGGGCATCAGGTCCATGTGAGAAGGGGCTGTGTCTGTTCTGTTTTATTCTCCCCACAACAGTTTTATCTAGTACCCAGCACAGTGCTGGCATATAATAGGTGCTCAGTAAGTTGCATGAAAATACACACCCATGCATCCTGGCACACACATGCATGGGAGTGTATGTGCATGTGTCTGGGTGTGCTCGTGTACATTTACATCTGTGCACAGATGCACACTTATGCACGAGCAGTCACGTGCACGTTTACTGTCTTTTAAAAGACTATGGTTCCAAAAAGTAGATCATAGCTCAAAATCAAGCTCTGATTTGAACAAAACCCACAGCTAAGAGGCCTGGAAATGGAAAGAAATGGAAGAGCAGGAGCCCCTTAGGTTTCACCCATATGGATCCATGTGGAGCATCAGGAATTATCCAGAAATTCAGTCCCACAATCCTCATACCCACATCAGCTGCTCAAGGTGTAAGACAGGGGTGTCAGTAGACTTCAGGGGTCTGGGTCCCTGCCACCTACAGCTGCTTTTTCTGGTTGGGCCCACACTCAGACCTGGAATTACAAAGTAGGATCCCAAACAGAGCTTGCCAGGGGCCCCTCCTAGACATCAATCTCCTTTAATAAGGAAATTTGAAAGTGTAATCTAATTCTGCAGAATCTCTTTAAATCTCGTTTTCTCAGAAGTAACTTCATTTCGCATGGACACATCCAGCCTTGTGAGAAGGCCTCCATTTCACACCAGTTTTATCTCCACAATTTCTCGTCTCACTGCACTCCTATCCCAGGGCCTTGCCATGCAGCAGGCGAGGCCTGAACTAATAGCATTTCCTACTCATTTGGAAGCAAAAGCCAATGAGAACAACTGTTGAAATGGGTGGCTACAGCCACCTAGAGCAGGCTCATTACCTCCCCTCTGTGCACCCATTCACGGGCAGCATGTTTGTTGTGTCAGACTAGGGAGAGAAACGGGGGCTCCTGTAGCCTCCACCTCCCTACTGGGGCAGGAAGAGGGAGGCTGGGAGGCTGGACTCAGCTCATGGGACTGTGGTCAGCTCAGAGGAGGAACTGGCACCTCCCACTCTGGTGCTGCCCATCAAGGGAGCCTGAGAGAAGAGGTGCGGTAGTGTAGACACTGGGACTATATGCCCTGCAGACAAATGGCCTCGGCTTGAATTCTGGCTCCATCACTTCCCAGCTCTGCCTCAGTTCAGTCACCTGCTAAATGAGCATAGCCTACTTTCAAGAATTATTTTGAGGATTAAATTACATAATGGATGTGAAGAATATATACTGATGTTTGACACAGCAGTTTAGAACAATCAGCTAAGAAAACATTTATATCTTATAACCAAACAATTCTATTCCTATGTATATGCCCAACAGAAGTGAGAGCTTATATCCACCAAAACAGATGCACAAGAACGTTCATAGAACTTCTCTTCATAATAGCCCCAAACTGAAAACACAAATGTCCATCAACAGTAAAACAGAAAATAAATTATGGTATATGCATACAATGGAATAGTATGCAGCGATGAAAAAGAACGTGTTGCTAACACACACGACCTGGATGAACCAGACAGCATAATGTTGAATGAAAGAGGTGAGACACAAAAAGGTACATGCTGTATAATCCCATTTACATGTAGTTCCAAAACAGGCAAGACTCATCTGATGTCAGAATAATGATATCTGGTGGGGAGAGGGGATGTATTATCAACTGAGAGGAGACATAAGGAATTTGCTGAAGTATTGGAAATACCCTGTATCTTGATCTTAGTGTTCAAATGGGTGTACACATGTAAAAATTCATTGAACTGAACATTTGAGGCCTGTGCATTTTCCTGCATATATGTTATACCTCAGTTTAAGAAAAAGAACTAAGATGGAGACTCTTCCAGTCAGAATTCTTCCTAAAACCCACCATTTTTTCAGCAGTCATGGTGCCAGGCACTGGGCTAAGCACCTTACTTCTGTTACCTTAGCAAATTCACATATTAACTCTGAGGTACTAATGGATTACCCCCATTTCACAGATGAGAGAACAGAGGCTGGCCCAGGAAGGTTCGGGCCCTTACCCACAGTCACACAGCTCAAAGCCTGCAGGGCAGGGATTGGAATCCTGGCCCATTCCACTCCAGAGTTCAAGTTCTCCTGTAGCACATGCCCCACGGCCTCCCTGCACAGCCTGTGTAAGGAAGGCTTGCTGGGGTAGTGTCTGTGTACTCCTTTGCAGCCTGGATGTCAGGTGATGCTGGGGGTGGGCATGGGGGGGCATGCTTAAAGCAGGGCCTGAATAAGATCAGGAGGAACGACTCTCTGTGCAGGGCACTGTTTCCACACTCTGGGTGGCGATTTACAAGCTGTTTCTGCTCACCTGTTGGATCTTCAAGAGCTGTGGATCTTGAAAGAGCTTCTGGGTAAGGCCAATGAGAGGACACAGACCACAAACTAAGTACAAAGAGGGTACAGGGCTGGGAAGGGAGCAGGAAGGCCATGTAGAAGCAAGACCAAGATGTCTGCAATGCAGCCTTGACGGGGACAAAGAAGCCTTGAAATGGCACATGTCCTCGGGAGGAGGCCAAGCTGCTGGGGGGAGAGCTGGGGGCTCCAGACCCAGGGACACAATAGTGGGGGGAGTCTCCACTAACAGGGGCTTGTGTGTAAATGAGGGGAGGGGGGTCCTGGAGAGGGGCCAGCTGAGGGTAAGAAATGAAAAGGACGTCCAGCAATGCTTGCCTTCTCTAAGTGCCAAGTTGTTCCTGGTCTCTACAGTCCACCACAGGAGGGAAGGCCTGAGGAAAGCACTGCCCAGTCGTGTCCCCAGCATCTGCAGGCACTTCAGTCACACTTCCAACCAGATGACAAAAAGCCACTTTACCCCTTACTGAGAACCTGCAATGTTCCAGGAGCTTTACATTCATTAACTCTCACACTCATCATGACCCTGAGGTCAGAGAAATCATATCACACAACATGCCCATGAGCAAGCCAGCAAGTGTTCAAGCAGGGCTACAGACCAGGCTGTGGGCAAGGAAGCACCGCAGCATCTTTTTCCTAAGCAATGGGGAAGATGAGCTATCACTTTCCAATGTGGACCCTGCCAAAAGATGAAGGCTCTGAAAGAACCCCTCTCAGCGATACATCAGGGCAGGGTGGGCCACCAGTCCCCAGAGAGCAGCATGCTGTGCAGGTCAAAGAGCTCCAGAGGGGCCATTGCTTGTGCAGGAGTACAAAGTGGGAGGCATTTTTGCATCATGTTTTGGTGGAAGCAAAGCTATCCATAGGGATGTTGCATATAGAGCCTGAACCCACTGTGACCTTCAAGTGTTCAGAGATGAGGGGGCTGAGTAGTTTCTATACATACTTCACAGGCCTTCATGGTTAGGGAAGCCAAACCCAGCACAGCCCAGTTTGTGGCAAAAGCCTTAGGGGACTTCCCTAGTCCGCTGCTACAACAGAATACCATAGACTGGGAGGCTTACAAACAACAGAAACTCATGAGAAACTCACCACCGCAGATCTGGAGGCTGGGAAGTCTGAGATGAAGGCGCCAGCAGATTCGGCGTCTGGTGAGGGCCCACTTCTTGGTTCATAGACTGCCGTCTTCTCACTGTGTCCTGACATGGTGGAGGGACAAGCCAGCTCTCTTGAAGCCTCTTTTACAAGGGCACTAATCCCATTCATGAGGATGACCAAATCACCTCCTAAGGGCCCCACCTCCAAATACCACCACAATGGGGATTAGGTTTCGACACATGAAATTTGTGGGAACATAAACTTTCAGACCACAGCAGGAACCCAGTGGAGAACTTGCAGGGAGGCCTGGACAAATGAGCCTAGACTCTGGAGCAGGTGCAAATGAGATCTGCTTTCATGGTCTCACCCAGTTTTCTGTGGTTCTTTAGTGAAGGGAACTTAAAAACATCAGAAGCTGCATGTGCTTGTTGGAGTTTGTCACTTGGAATGACGCTTAAGGTAACTGCATAATTATCTACAGTGTAGCTCCCTCTCTAACACAAGTGTAGGCAATCTCTTCCAATTCTTCAGTTGTCTTTGTAAAGTCTCAGACATATCTCAAAAGCAACAGGTCCAATACAGGACTCCTGATTTCCTCCCCCAAACCTGCCCCCTGTGCCCTAACCCCAGGCTTTCCCTCATGGTACCCACACCATCAGATGTCACAGCCAGGAGCTCAGTGTCACCCTCAGACTTCCATCATCCTCACACCCTTCCCCTGCCAACTCCTGCTCCCCATCTCACCTGCTTCTTTCCATTTCCAGAGCCACCACCACCTTTCACCACACTGTCAGCTTAGCCCCCCATCAGCCTCCTGGTGTCTAGTACCCATAACCCATTCTTCACAAAGAAGCTGGAGAAATCTTTCAGAACAAATCAGGGCAGGTCACTATTCAGTTTGAAACCCTTGCGTAGCTTCCAGTGGACTGAGAATAACAATAACACTCTAACCTATAATATCCTCATGTGGTCTGGCCCTCGCCTTCCCCTCCCATGCTGTGCTCCAGCCACACTCCAGATCTCCTTCCTGCCTCAGGGCCTTTGCACATGCTGTTACCCCCTTCCCAGAACACCTTTCCCTGATTCTTCATGTGGTTGGCTCCTTCTCATCTTTGGGCTTCAGCTTAAATGTCATCTCCCCAGAGAGTCCTTTCTTGACCTCATTTCTTTATTTAAATGACCCTTCCTCCAACTGGTCATTTCCTTCTGAGTTTTAATCATCACACTTCGTAATGTTTTACTTTTCTGTGAATTTATTGAAGAAAAATGATTGGTTTCTCTCATAAGAACATAAGCCCCATGAAGATGTGTCCTGGGGGCTCTGTCTTGTCCATCATTATGTCTCCAGCATCGAGCCCTCCAGTAGTCACTTTTTAATCATCAGTTCAACTAATGAACAAAGAGACTGAACAGAAACTATCCAGATATTACTGGCAAGAGTCTGCTGGCCAGAGTGGGCCAATTCAGATAGGCAGGCTCCCCAGAGACAGGGGCCTTAATCAGGCTGTTGCTACTCCTGTACCACACACCCCAGACACCTGTAGCTGTGTGACCCTAACAAACAAAGCAGATCCAACTGCAGCACTGCCTAGGTCCTGCCTGCCACAATCTAGATTTTTGAGAGGCCCGTCCCAGGGCTCCAGCTGAGAAACGACAACTCTTGTGCAAATATAATCCCTTTATTTCTTAGATAAAGGAGCAGCGAAATGCTGTCCTTCAGCCCCTGCAGATCCATGAGGAATGAAATCTGTGCTCTATGCCTCTGTTTACACATAAACACTCCATCCCACCGCTCAGGAGGTGGAGGCCAGAGCTGCAGAGCTCAGGCATCTGTGTAGTGTCAGCAGCTTGGTCTTTTCCACTGTAGCTCTAGCCCAGGCACCTCTCCTCCCCGGCTCAGACTTAGCCTCACTAACTCCCCACTTGAGGGTCCTCTTACAAATATGACCACTCTTCCCTCCCAGACTAGTCTGTGCCTCTGGAGGCCGGTAGGAGGAAACAGCCCCTGGAGTTTCCTACAGAAAATCCCTGGCCCAAGCCTTTCTCTCTGTAGGCTCCACCACCCCCATCCCATGCTAGGCTTCTGGAGCCAGCCCCCAAGTCCCTTAACAGGATGCTGCTTGGAGCTGCACAGACATGGGGACCAGTGAGGAAACATCTAGAAGCTGTGTTCAACAGACAGCAACTCAGCTGCTCCCTGGGCATCCACGAAGCCTGCATCACCCATCTAATGAAACAAGCCTCTCAAGAGGCCTGCAATCTCTGCAGAGAAGGAGAAGGACACAGACTCTCAAACGAGTCTCAATTTCACAGCATCAGGGACGTGAGCACCAATGCGCTGAACCAGAAAACGAGAGTCTGGCAGGAGCTGCAGACACACCGTGAGCGCCAGGGGATCGGAGATTAGGGCCCTTCAAAATCAATTTTGAATTCAAACTTTTAAATGCATTCTCCAGGCACAAAGAGGGGACCCTCCAGGCAGCCTCAGCCTAGCCAGCTGCTGGGTCCAGCTTCCTTCTTGAAGCAGCCAGAGTCCATCAGCCAGCCCCTGGGCTGGGTGAGGGGAGGGAGGGCAAGGGGGCTAGGAGGACTCTCTACATCCTCCAGGAATGGCAGGGACAAGAGCCCAAGGGGCTGATGAGATAGCACTGCCTCTGGGAGTGCCTGCCTAAGGTGCTGCACTGGGCTTCCTGGAGGGGCCCTGGGGGCTGCTTCAGCCCTCACTGCAACCTGGATGAAGGGAGCTGAAGACAAGACACATGTGGGCCAGATCTCCTTCACCCCAGCCTGTCAGGGGAGGCTCACAGGGCACCAGTGGACGAAGCTGTTTAGAACATGGGCTTTGGCATCAGACCGTTAGGGATTTGTGTCCTAGACTGGCCATGGGCTTCCTGAGATCCTCATGCAGAAGTGAATTTCCCTTCTGGAAACCTGGTGGGAGACAGCCTGCTGTGAGTGTCTTGGAGCGCATCCCTGTGAAGCTCCCAGTGCTTTCACAGGGAGAGAAAAGTGTCATCCTGCAAGTGAGTTAGCAGGGTGAGCTGGCCGCTGGGAGAGCTGGGGTGGCCACACACAGGCTGCATGATCCCAGGTGTGGTGTCTGCAGCTAGGAGCTGACTATCAAGCAGACTGTCATCTGCCAGACCACAGCTGAGTACTGAGTGCCATTCTGGGTCATGCACTGTGTGGTGGACAGGGATACACAGAGCAGCGGGCCTCACCAAGAACCTGAGCCAAAGAGACTGGTGAAGCCAGACCTTAGAGAATGCCCCAGGGCCTGCAGCAGGAAGGCCCTCAGAGGCTGGGGCCAATAGAGGATGCTCCTGGCAGCCCCGGTGGTGTCCCCTGCTCCTGCCTGGGCCCTGCTTGGTCACAGTTGTCCCTCCCTGACCATGATCAGCCCACAGCGGATATCTTCTCCATCTCTGGGTAGCGAAGCTGGTCTATGACAAGCCTCTGTGACCCCAGTCCCTGAGTTCTCCAAACACTGTGCCACCTCCCACCTTTAAACCACACTCCTGAGACATAAACACAAGTGACTGCGAACTTCTCTGTAAGATAGAGACAGCAGAATAGGGTCGCCAAGGCGTTGGGCCTGCAGAGGCTTCACAGAGAGTCCTTTCTGGAATGAGAAGCACTGGGAAAGGGGGCTGGGGTCTCCAGACCACATTAGGGGAGAGGAGGTAGGGACTCCCTAGCCCCTCCCACCCCCTAGCTTGGAAGTGGGTTGCTGGCTTTGCAAGGAAATTACAACATGGGCCTGGGTAATGCTCCTTTTAGTTACAGCATAAACTGCAGCAATAAAGCGTACCTGGGGAATGTTTAGAGAAAGCACTAATGATTTCTTCCCCAGTGGTTAATAAATTCACTTCCAGATCAATTTGTTCGCGATAGAGCCCGGCGAGCGGAACCTGCGTGGCGGGCACAGCCGAGTGTGTCTTTTTCAGTATAAATGATTTATTACGATGATTAGCGGCACATAAACAATTTAAAATACAACGCTAATTAGTTTGGGGAGGAAAGGAGGGAAAAAACCACCCTGCCTCTCTCCCCATTATGTTCTACTTCCCTAAGTGTGTACTTTTTAATTAAATCCAAATGTCACAATAAATTTAAAGTGTTTTATTACCACTTGGGCTGACTGAGGCAGTCATGCAAGCCCCCCTTTCAGGCCTCTGTAGGCTGGGCTGGGGGTAATGATTGGAGGCACCAGCGGGGCTTGTCCACAAACTCTCTCAGGATGGGAGATCTCTGGAGACCCCTGAAAACCCCTCCTGATTTCTGGCAGCCCCACGCTGGAAAACTCTGGGACTGCCCAAGTGACCTCCTACCTTCTGCTCACCTTCCTGGCCAGCCCAAGTGAGATCCCCTCCTTAAAGCATGCTCTGATCAGCCCAGAAGCCAGCCATTTCTCCCCGATGGTCCCACAGTACCCCTCCTGTGAGCTCTATAATTTATACCTACTTTGTCCTGTGTGCCTGGCATCAAGCCTGGCACCTCATATACAACATCATACCAAGTCTGTTCCAGTGCTATGAGTGGTAGTTACTTTTTCCATTTTATGGATGGGGAAATTGAGGCTCAGAGAGGTGGAGCAAGTTATCCAAAGTCACACAGCTAAAACATGGACTTTTGTATACAGTCTAGGTCCTCCTTCTAGAGCATGCTGTGCCTCAGACCCCCATCTGGTCACATCTGGGCCCTGATTTCCCTGAGCCCAGGAGGAGGCATAGAACATGGTGGCTGCTCAGGCAGAACACTGCCTGAGCAGACACATCTGAGGCAGGGGTTCAGACCAGGGAATGGGACTCTAATGAGTCTAGGTTCAAGTTCAAGCTCTGCCATTGACCCACAATGAAAACTCATTTAAATCCTTCAGCCTCTCTGAGCTTCAGCTTCCTCATCAGCAAAACTGGAACAATAATACCCAAGTCAGAGGCTAAAGAACAAAAGCAGCTAAAGCAAGAAGTGATTTGCAATCCTTGACATGCTATGCAGATAATAATTACTTACAAAAGCCCTTGAGGTGAGCAGAGATCACCAACCCAATTTCATAGATCAGAAAACTGAAAAGCTAGCAGGGGAAAGGACTTACCCAAGGTTCCAGTTAATCCCAGGAGCTCAGCGGGGACCAGGGTATAGGCAACCTCTATTTTGGAAGCTCAGACAGCCAAGGATGTTTTCTATCCTAAACACTCTTACATTGTTCATTGGAATCTAAAAACAAATATCCCTAAACATAGAGTTTCATATGATCTGGCAATTCCACTCCTAAAAATATGCCCAAGAGAAATGAAAACATAGTTCTAAACAAAAGCTTGTACATGAACATTCACAGCAGCCAACAAGTGGAAACAACCCAAATGTCCATTAATCGATGAATGGATAAATAAACTATTGTATATCATACAATAGAATATTATTTGGCCATAAAAAGGAATGAAGTAATGACATGGATGGACCCTGAAAACATTATGCTAAGAAAGAGGCCAGATACAAAGACCTAGAGAATGAAATTGTATGATTCCATTTATATGTAATGTCCAGAATGGACAAATCCACAGAGACAGAAAGTAGATTAGTGGTCGTCAGGGAGGGAGGAATGGGGAGTGACTACTAATGGATATGGAGTAGATAATAGCGATTCTTGAATTAGATAACAGTGATGATTGTACAATTCTGGAATATACTAAACACGACTGAAGTGTACATATTTAAAATGTTAATTTTGTGGAACGTGAATTAAATCTCAATAAAGCTGTTATATAATAAAAACAAAACAAATAAAGACAAAATAAATATTCCTTTGCAAACAGGAGAAACCAGTTCATAAGAAAATTAAGTCCTGAGGTCAGGGGAGGGGGCCAATAGCCCATGGCAGCTAGAAGCTGCCAGGTGGAGGGGCCTGGAAGGCCCAGCAGCCAGACCTCATGGGGAGGCCCGGCCATGGTCACCCTATCTATCTCCCACTGGCTGCTCCATGGGGAGGAAAGGGCTCCAGAACAGCCCCTTGCCGCCTTCTCCAGTACCTGCATCCAGACTCTGACTCCACCTATTTTTCCAGCCCTGCTCTCCAGGAGACTCAGACCTTACTGGATCCACCGCTCTCCTCTGACCCATTTGCTTCTACCATTGTGTTAATGTTTTGTCTTCCCAGGTCTCTGTTGAAATGTCTGCATCTTTCAAGGACTATGCCATATCTGCAAATGGGGCATGCTCATGGGGAGGGGTCCCTCTTTCAGGACCCTGATCTTGTCCTACGCTGGATAACACAAGTGCATAACGGTATGTGCATAATGAACAGGATCACACTGAGGCCTTCCCAGGACCCCAGCCGAGGTTGGGTAAGGAGTGCTGCCCTCTCCCTGGGCCTGTGAGCCC
The DNA here is from genome assembly GCF_000696425.1 of Galeopterus variegatus. NCBI lineage: Eukaryota > Metazoa > Chordata > Mammalia > Dermoptera > Cynocephalidae > Galeopterus > Galeopterus variegatus. Next base: position 137,914 of record NW_007729337.1, on the reverse strand, counting down.
CACCTGGGGCAGGGGTGTGCAAGCGCAGAGCCAGGCAAGGCCAGGAGGGAAGGCAACAAGGCTGCATTTGGAGGGAGAAAGCACCATGCCCAGGCTAGGGACAGCACTCTTTGTGGCTATTCTGACAGGGTGACTAAAAAAGACAAAGCATCACAGCCAGCCGAGGGGACCAGGACCACACTGCGGCGGGGTGCATCCACTTGCCCCAGAGTCCAGGAATGACCAAGGTTAGATTGAGAGAAGTTATGGCGGCTCAGGCCTCATCTCAACAGAGGCAGACCAGCCTCCAAATCTTCTGTGTGTGGCAAGTGCCCCATGGAAGGGACAGGACAACTCTGGTCACTTGAGAGGGATATCTGAGCCTTGATGCAAATGGACATATGCTCATTTTCTAGTTATGAGGCAGGTTCCATGAGTCTACATGGATTCATCATGGAACGCTGTCTTGGGGAGCTGCTCCTTAGGAAAATTACCCCCTAACTTCTATAAGTTTCTTTTCCAAAGTTCTAGGGGGCCTAGGGCTGAGAAAACTCTCAGGGGTAAGGGGCGGTAGGAGGGTTATTGCAGGTACCCTTCCCTTTAGGCTGCCACTGTATTCTCACCAACAACCCTCAGGTGGGCACAGTGTTGCGTGGCTGGCACAACACATGCAAACATTTTCTCTCATTTGAATTCTGTGCAGGGGCCAGGGAGGATGCTTGGGCCCTAATTTATGTGTGAAGTAACTGAGCCTCAGAGAGGTTAAGTGGTTTACCTGGGGTCACACAGCAGTGGGTAGTAGAGCACGACTTGCCTGAGACCTCACAGTTGGAGGACAGCAGAGCAGGACTAGAATTCAAAGTCCATGTTTATTACCTCGCAAGTCAAAAGCAGGCTGCCTCTGCAGTAAGTAGTCACACCCTCATGCATCTGCTGCTTCTTTCAAAGAATTCTAAAGATTTAAAATCCACATGTGTATGGGCTGGTGCTTTGGGGGGCTTTCTCCCCTGAGGGGAGGGAACCCAAAGCCTTCACCCTGGAGGGGAAGGCAGAATTCCTGAGAATGAGGGCCTTAGGGAAAACAGTGTATATCCTTGAGACAGGATGGAGTGGGCTGGGTGGGTCTCCAGGCCGTGAGCAGCAAGGTGGGAGTGGCGCCCACACATGGGTGCCCTGGGGGACAGCACTGCAGAGGCAGGACCTTAGGCTCAGTTCCCAGACCCACACAGAGGTGCCCTGTGGCCTCAGACAAGTTTTTCTCTTCTCCGAGCCAACCTTACTTGTAAATAATTAGGGAGTGGACTGTATGAGATGCAGATAAGGGTCTGGAGACCCTGAGCTGAGCCTCTTTCCCAGAATGAGGAGCTTCCATGAAAGCCAGTCTGAGAAGGAAAATTGGCCCAGTGGGAGGGCCAATGTCTGTCTTCACTGATGGGATCACATGAGGCCAGAGGAGTTAAGAACAGCCCATGGGTGGCTGGGCAGGTCTGGACTTGCTGCCTCCCCATGTTGGAGTGCTTCTGCCTGCCTCAGGCCCACAGACTTTGGCTCACTCCCTTGGAGGCTAGAAAGCCAGGATCATGGTCCAGTTGTAGTGCAGCCACAGAGGAGGAAGTGTAGGGCCAGGGGAAGCCTTCAGGTCAACACTGGGCTGGGCGGGCAGGGGCATTGGGGACAAAGGTGGGTAAGGACAGGCTTGCAGCTGAGACCCTGAGGCTCAACTCTAGCTCTGGCCAGAAGTTCAGGCCCTGCTACTGGTGCTGTGAGGCTCCAGCTGGAATCTTAACCAAGGGGAGAACTTAGACAAGCTCCCACCTTCCCAAGGCCACAGCTCCAGCCCAGGCCTCCACCATTTCTCTCCCGGACTTCAACTGCCTCTTCTCTGACCAGCCCAGACCCCACCGGCCCCCCACCCCCACAGGCCCAGTGATTCAGAAGGAAACTGAAGGCAGGCAGGCAGGAACACAGGCAGCCTGAGGCTGGAGGGGGTGGGGAGAGGTCACCCTATAAAGCTAAAAAGGAAGAATCTCTCCCTCCCACATCATGTGCTGCTTTCTCTGCCTCTAGTTTGATCCCTCTAATTTATTCACCACAAAGTAGCCCAAATGATCTTAACAAAATGTAAATCTGAGCATGAGTCTTGCTTCTGCCTAAAGCCCTTCAAAGACTTCCCATTGACCTTAGCATAAAACCTCAACTCCTAACCACAGCCTTTAAGGCTCTGTGCAGCGTAGCCCTGCCAACCCTTCCGCCACTGCAGCCACGTCAATGAACTCTAAGCTCCAACCACACTGACCTCTCCAGCCATATACTCAGGGCTCCTTGTCCTCTCTGGATAAAGGAATCCTTATGGTTCTCTCTCTGCTCCCCTCTTGATCTCCTCCTTCACCTCCATCCAGCCATATACTCAGGGCTCCTTGTCCTCTCTGGATAAAGGAATCCTTATGGTTCTCTCTGCTCCCCTCCTGATCTCCTCCTTCACCTCCCACCTCACCCATTCATTCATATTCACTCAATTCAAACATTACTAGTAGAGGCTAGCTCCTAATATCTATATTCTGATAAGAATTATGCCAACACTGATGATTTTTCATCAAGAAAGTAGTTCTTAATGAGCTTAATTAAGTCAATTTAATTCCTTGATCAATTTTCTGTTCAATAGCATTAAACCATTCTTTACCCTTCCCCATTTTTATTTTATTGAATTACTTTCATTGGGATCAATTATTTTTAAATTTTTAAGTGACTATTGATTCATGATCAGTTTTGGACTCATATCAGATCTTACAAATTAGAGCTTTTGCCACTGTTGAGATTTCTTTTGTGGCAATTATTTCTAGGAGAAAATGTTTCCTGAGCCAACTTCTGCAGATCTAAATTTTGTCAGGAAGTTTTGATTCTTCTGTCAATTTTTAGTCAATAACATATTTTACCAGGTGCAGTCTTTGCTGTTGCCAGTGTTACTTTGTGTTAATTATTTCAACCCATTTTACTTTTTTCCTGGACCCTTTTTTTTTTTTGCATTCTCAGTAGTACTAATGAGATATTATTCTCATGTACAAAACATATTTTAGTAGTGATCTGATAAAGCATTCTGAGGATCAAAGAGTAGTGTGAAAACATCCTTGGAGCAAAAAACAGGTTAAAACATAGCACTCTGTGCCTGGGTGGAGTACCAGCTTGGAACCAGGTGTGTGAGGGAGCCCTGCCCACTGCCCACTGCTCCCCAAAGCCCTGGCCCCTGCCAAGAAGGTGCCTCACAGATGGAAAACAGCATCTGGAGTGGGGAGAGCAGCTGCCTGGAAGAGATGGCCACTGACTGACAGGCAGACATGGGGTGCAGCCCTGAAGTCCCAGGCTGGGCTGGATGCAACCTCTGCTGGGCCCAGACTTTTCTACTCAGAAAGTTTCTCAGAGACACTCAGTTGAGAGAGGAAGCAGACAGTTATGGGTTCCTCGGTTTCCCCAGCCATGAAACACATTAATTGACCAGGCTGTGACTTTGCTCACTGGCCTCCAGGCTCTGGGTTTGCTCCAGGGTCCCCTCTGCCTCCTCATTGAGACTCTACCTGGAAACAGCAGGGAACAGGGACCTTCCACCTGGATTCAAATGTGGCAAGATCAACTGTGAAGAGCCGGAGGCCATGAATGCTTTCAACTGGGAACTCAGTGTCTCCAGACTCCAGGAGACCAAAGAAAGAGAAAGTAACCTCATTTGGGGTTCCTTTCTGCTGGCCTCAGCTCCGCCACATCTGTTCCTCAACAGTCATGTCTCCATACACAGTACCATGAGGCATCAAGCAGGCAGATACCCTGGGAATGTAAATCAGGAAACTGAGGCCCAGAGACAGGAAGGGACCTGCCCAAGGACACACCATGAGATGATAGTGCCAGGATGTGCATGTAGGAGTTCTGGCTCCCAGTCCTGTGCTCCCCAGGCTGCTTATGGGAGCGCTCCAGCCCACAGGAGAGCCTCCCCCAGCCCTGCTCCCACATGAGGAGCTGCTAAAACCACCCCTGCCGGGCCAGCCCATGGCTCACTCAGGAGAGTGCGGTGCTGATAACACCAAGGCCATGCCAAGGCCATGGGTTTGGATCCTATATAGGGATGGCTGGTTGGCTCACTGGGTGAGTGTGGTGCTGACAACACCAAGTCAAGGGTTAACATCCCCTTACCGGTCATCTTTTAAATAAATAAATAAATAAAACCACCCCTGCCCAGGCAGCTTCAAAGATGTCTCCACCTCAGCCAGCAACAGCCAGTGAAGAGTTGAGGCCCTCAGTGCAATAGCTGTGGAGTGGCTAGCTCAGAAAGGAAGTCTCCTCACCTCCTCCGAGGGTATAGTCACCAGCGAGTGAGAAGAGAGGTCCTGGGGTAATGGACCCATTGGACGTCTGCTTTGCAGGCCCCCTCCCACACACAATCAGTGCCATCCCCTCTTACCATCAGGAGGACCGGGGAGGGCCTGGAGTGTCTTTAGCACCACCTTCCCAGGAGGTAGGCAGAGGCCTGGTTCTCATCTGAACTCTGCAGTGTGCCAATTTGCTGGGATATCCCAGGTAAGTGTCTTTCCTCTCTGGGCACAACCTACTCCTCTGCAAAATGGGGCTAGTGTTTGTTCTCCCAGCCTTCCAAGGGTGCCATGAAGATGAAATGAAAGACTTTGAGACATCTGTGGCCTTCCCTGGTGTGAAGTGACCCAGGAAGCAGTGGCAGCGGGCCTCCTGGAGTTGGAGCTAGTGACACACTTTCTCTGGGGACAGCGAAACTGTTGGACACCTGGGGCCTGGGATTCTATTCCAGAGGCTGACCTCTCATGGCAGGCCAATTTCTAAGATAGTCCCCAGTGATCCACTGTGTCCTGGTATTCTTGCTCTTGTGTAACTGACCCTAGTGACTTGCTCCCATGGAAGAAAACACAGCAAAAGTGATGGGCTGTCATATCTGTGACTAGGTTATAAAACACTGTGACTTCCTTCTTGTGGGCAGACACTCTCTTGATGGCTTTAAGGAAGCAAGCTGCCATGGTGGGGAGGCCCACGTGGCACAGAACTGAGGGCAGCCTCCAGTCAACAGCCAACGAGGAACTGAATCCTGCCAACAAGAATTGAGTGAGCTTGAAAGCGGCTTGTTCCCTAGATGAATCTTGAGATGAGACCACAGGCATGGCTGACACCTTGAGTATTCTCTGTTAGAAATCCTGAAGCTGAAGACCCAGTTGAGCCCTACTGGATTTCTGTCCCACAGAAATGAGAGAACAAATGTCTGCTGTTTTAAGCTGCTAAGTGTCAAAGTCATTTGTTACACAGCAATAGATAATATATCACCACACTGGCGTACACACTCAGGACAGGAGAAACCTTTCCTCAAGCCATTGAGAGGGGCTCTGCCGACAGATCTCTGCCCCACAACCCGTGCTGTTGTGAGCTTCCTTCTAAAGCGCAGGCCTTGATACAGAGTGATGTTGAGAGGGGCTCTGCCGACAGATCTCTGCCCCACAACCCGTGCTGTTGTGAGCTTCCTTCTAGAGCGCAGGCCTTGATACAGAGTGATGTGAGGAGAGAAGTCCGGAGGACAGAGCCCTGTCCCCAGCCTCCCTACCCAGGGCCCCTGCTCTCAGTTGGTAGACGAGGAAAGTGGGTGGAGTTGACCCAGCTCCTCAAAGAGCTAGTCCTTTCCAAAGAGCAGTCCTCCCAGCGCTCAGAACCCCAGGCTCATCTGGAGCACAGTGAGCTTTCCAAAGCACACCCACTTCCACTTTCTCCCCTGCTCCCACCGAAACCCTAGGAAGGTCAGGGAAACCGTACTAATCATCTACAAGACTGTCAGAAGCTTTGCCTGTTACAGTCTCTAAAATGTGGTTATGATCATACCATTTTACTTGTTGGGATTACTCTTATGATGTACTCCTCATTAGAAACTGTACCCCACACGTGTGTATAATAAAGACATAAAATTAAAAAAAAATAAAGCATTAAAAAAATATATTACTACGCAGCAGAGGCAGGATTTGAACAGAGTCTGCCTGACTCAAAGCCCATGCTAGTTCCACCTGTTTTACAAATGGAGAAACAGAATCAGAGAGTTCAAACATTCTTATGGCACTCACAGGCAGCCTCACACAATCCTTCCTTCCTGGACAATGTGTCATCAGGGACAGGAAGTTTGAAAGATCCAGGAGAGGGCAAAGGTAGGGGGGAGCAGGCCATGGGAGCCCAGGCCAGTACTGCTCCCACCTGTCTGGGAAGAGTGGGTCTCCCTCTCTATCTCTAGCAAGTCATCATGCCAACCAGCAAAGTTGAATTATTAAAATTCCCATCTGAGGTACCACAAGGATTTTTCTCCACTGAGACTTAGAGCAGAGGGGCAGCCACTCCTGCCACACAGTCCTTACATTGTAACTAGCTTCTGTTGCACCAAGTCTCCAAGCCTGAGCCTACAGTCTGTTTGACAAGCAAGTGTTAGAGGTCATTTAAGACATGCGGACACCATACAGAGACTCTCCTTAAAACAATTAGAAGGGCTGAAAGAAAACTGAAAAGAGAGTGACTTTCCCTCTGGGTATCAGCACCCCTGAAAATGCCTGGTTCCTCCAGCGCTGCCTGTCCCACACTTCATGAAACCCTGGCAGCATCACCTGATGATACTGATTTTGATTTCAGGGACCCCCCAAAAATCATGCCAGGCAAACTCCTTCTCTGGCAATATCTGTAGTCAGGAGCTAAAGCCAGCTAATTCCCAATTGACACTAACACAGGCTCCCCAAGATTCTCTCACAGGCATGGGGATTTATTTTTTAGCTGGGTTTGGGTATTCTTTAGGCCCCTGAATATACAAAAACTGTTTCTTTTTTTTCATATTTTTAATGAGGTGAAACATAACATAAAATTAATCATTTTAAAACTAACAATTCATTCAGGGCCAGCCTGTGGCTCACTCGGGAGAGTGTGGTGCTGATAATACCAAGGCCATGGGTTCGAATCCTATATAGGGATGGCCGATTAGCTCACGTGGGAGAGCGTGGTGCTGACCACACCAAGCCAAGGGTTAAGATCCCCTTACTGGTCATCTTAAAAATAAATAAATAAATAAAAATAAAACAAACAATTCAGAGGCATTTAGCACATTCACAATGCTGTAAAACCACTTCCTCTATCCAGTTCCAGAGCATTTTCATCACCCCAAAAAGAAACCCTGCACCTATTAAGCAATCACTCCCCATTCCCCACCTTCTATGCCTTGGCAACTACCAGTCTGCTTTCTGTCTCTATGGATCTGCCTATTCTGGACATTTCATGTAAATGGAATCATACACTATGTGGACTTCTTGTGACTGACTTCTTTCACTAACGGTACATTTTTCAAGGTTCCTCCACATTGTGGCATGTGTCAGTACTTAACTCTTTTTTATGGCTGAATTGTATTCCATTGTATGGACGTACCACATTTTGTTTGTCTATCCATCTGTTGATGGTGCATTTCCTTTTAAGAGGATTTGTAAATTGTTCCCCATTAGGCCTTGACCTCCTGCTATGTGCCCGACCCAGTTTTATCTTATAGTCCCTATAATTTTCCATTAGGCAACATGGATAATCTCGAAGTTTCTTCTGGAAAATAATAAACTGCATTTTTGTCCAAATAGGCTGTGAAGTTAGTCCTTGTTTGTTTGTTTTTTTTTAAATGTTTTAAGTATGTCTTCAAAGAAGAAGATAAAATAGATAACAATAACTACAGCATCCAATAAATGGCCATTGCTATTATTAGTACACTATTACTATTTTATTCAGTGTTTATTACTCAATGTCCTGCTCTGTATCAGGCACTGTGTTTAGCTGGTGACACACATAGTTTTAGATAGATACTATTATACCCTTTTTATACATGGCAAAGCTGAAGCTCAGAGAGGTTGAGTACCAACTCAGGTCACACAGTTCCTGATCTCAAGTTGCACACAGCCTGGGGGTGGGGACACAAACACAACATGGGTTAAGGTGATTCAATGGAGAAGAACATGGACAGAGTGGTGCAGGTGCCCAGAAAGATGTCACTTGCTTGACCTGCTACTTTATCTCCACTTAGTTTGACCATACAGTTGGGGTCCCAGCTATTTCTGAGCAAAGAGAACTTACACTGTAAGGTTATTCTCCAATGAGAAAGAGATCATTGAGAATCTGGGTGTGATTTCTAAGCCAATGCTTCAAAACTGAACATGCACACAAATCACCCAGGGATCGTGCAGATTGTGTTTCTGAAGGTTTGAAGTGGGGCCTGAAATGCTACATTTCTAACCAGCTCCCAGGTGAGGCTGCTGCTGCTGCTGGTCCCTGGACTGCACTTTGACTAGCGGGGGACTAGCAGATCTGAATTCTGATCCCAACTCTGCCTCGAACTCCCCACATAACCCTAGGCAACTCTCTTGCCCTCTTTGAGCCTCAACCTTCCCCCTATAAGTGGAGGGATTTGCAAACAGTCATCTTAGAGGTCTTTTCCCATGATGCTACCAGCCTTGGGGATCTGGACAGTGGTGAGAAGTGAGGCCAGCCTGCCTCGTGAACAGCAGTGATCAAGGGCCATGATGGACAAACTGGAAGAGGGAGCATGAGGGTCCAGCGCTTACCAGAGAAGAAGGCAGTGGACTGGGCATCCTACTGTAACTGAGCAAGCAGCAATGTTGCTTCACCCAGCTATGAGGCCACCTGGTTTATCAAGCATGTCCATGGGCAGTATCTCATTTAATCCTGATAACAATCCTGCCAGTTGGATGTGGTTGCTCTCACTGTAGAGATGAGAAAGGATAGAGGCAAAAGGATGGAGGCAAAGCAACCTCAACGTTGGGTGGGCATGGAACACAAAACCTCAGTGAACATACTGGACCTGCATAGCTTAGCATGATGGTAGAGGTGGCAGCAGCTCAAATGGTACGTGGTATACTGGGGCACCCATGTCCCTTTTCTCACTTTCTGCCCTAACACCTTCCAATCTTCTTAATGCTCCTGATCAGGGCTTTCTGGGAGGACTTCTGGCACCTGGAGGTGGATTCAAACAATGGCCTTGGCCTCCCTGCTGCATGGGGCAGCTATGCCCTGTGTGGGGCACAGCTCTGAAGGGAGGCCCTTACTCTCTGGACCCACATCTGCTCAGGACCCCAACATGGCTCAGGCCACTCCCCATAGCCTCCCTTAGCCACACCGCCACAGCTCTGTCTCCTGCTTAAAGACAGCCCAGCCCGTCCAACCATAGCCACTTCCCAATGTGGTAGCCTCCTCCGGCAGCTCATCTGGGCTGTGGTCGAACCTCACGTCTCCTTCGCCCATGACCACAGAGAGTCGGCCGCCAGTGCTCACTGGCAATCATCCATCTGTGTCCAGGGTAAGATACCAAAATAGACCTCCTGTTGGTCCTGCTCACAGATGGGGCCTGCTGAGAGGCTCCTTAAATGGAAGTGAGTGGGGCAGCTGACTGGTCTGACTCTAGGACACAGGGAGGGATGGGAGGGATGGGAGGGATGGGAGGCAAGCCCCAGCTCTAGGAAAATTCACATTTCCACGTGCTAAAAGCATCTTTGTGGGACATGTTCAGAGGGAGATGGCAAGAGAGAGGGGGAGCTTCCACAGCCACAGGGGCCAAGCGAGTGGTCACGCCAGCACTGAGCCCCGGCATGCAAAGGGTGAAGCTTTTAGGCAAGCAGCGGCCAGTGATCTCAGCTTCCCCCAGTCCTAATGCTCCTGAAAGGCTCTCTCCCGCTCCCTGTAATTGGGCATCAGTAGTTAATGCAGTATTGACTGCATTACACGCTCCCGTGCCTCCCCTTGCTAATGCCAATTGCATCACCTTGTACAGTCACCGGCTTGCTTAGCCAATAGCCGTTAAAAGCAATCCAAATCATGAATCATATGGGAAACTTTTAGCAAGACACTGCCATCCAAGGAGACAATTTACAGTTGAGTTAATCTGGGTACATTAGCAGGACATGGATTCTGGACGACAGACCAATTTATGTTGTTTCCCTGTCCCCCCTTAGTGCTCTGTGTGGGCAAATAAATGGAAGAGCAGGGAACAGAGAAAAGCACCTGCTTCTTTACTCAAGGCTCTGGGTGGGGAGGGGGGCGGGGGAGACCCATCTCTACAGACTCTCTGCCTCGCTGAGTCTGGGTAGGAGGAGAAGTGGCTGTACATGCTGCTCCAGATTCATGACGCCTCATTCCCAGCAGTGAGCAGGTGGCTGCTGCTGGGATTGGTTATGGTAGATGCAGATGGAGAGACCCTTCCCCTCCTTCTAGACACCAGGTGAGTGTCAGATCTTGTCCCCACCCTGCCAGCCTCACAGGACCTTTACCAGTCCTCAGCAGGCAGCAGTGTCCACTGGGCTCTGCCTTCCTGCCGACAGGCTGGGACCTCTAGTATGGAACAGCATCAGGGCCCACTCCCTGCCTCCATCTCCGGGTCCAGTGAGGTCCTAGCCACACTCTGCCAGGAGTGGCCTCCAGGACTCTCTGTGGTCCAAAGCATGATGGGATAACCTAGGAGGTCCTGCTGGTGACTGAGGAAGGGCTGTTCAGTATTCAGGCACAGCCAAGTGCCTAACCCCATGGATCAACAGAGTCAGCTGTGGAGGCTGTGCTCCTGGCGATCATTAACAATTGAAGACTACACTGTCTAGTCTTCCTCGGTCCAGCTCCACTCTCCTTAGGCATTTTACTTATTAAAAATGCTCTAGGAATAATGGCTGGTGTTTAGTTCCACAGCCTGCCTGCTGCTTTCTGTGGTCATCCCAGCCTTCTTGCTGGGCCTCTGCAGAGGTGGCTTATACACAGCCTGTCCTTTTCTCCAGCGTGTACCTGGGAACACACCAGCACCCCTGGCTGGGTGCCTCAGCATCCTCTCCTGCCCAGGCCCTGTGAAGCCCAAGACTCACTGTTCTTGGGGCCTCTCAGGCCCTCTGCTGTCTGCTCCTCTTCAAGGGCCCCTTCTCCAACAGTCCACAGGCTGATCTGACTCACAGGGTTCAGGGCAGTAGCTCCCCTTGCTCCCCTGGGACTTTAAGCCTCCTGAAAAGCTCACAGCCTGATGCCAGGGGAAGAAAGGCTGCTTCTCCAGGAAAGTGGGAGCTCAGCTCCCTTTCGCTGACAGGCAGACCCAGCAGCATTCAGAAAGCCTGGACCCTGAGTTCCAGTAAAGTGGAGATGACTAGGCCAAGAGCAAGCGTCCAAATGAAAGCAATTAATCTTAAAACCTGAAGTTTAACCATTTGCAAAACAGATCTTTCTGTCTCTGTGGTGACCCTTCACTGCTCGACCTAATGGATTACTTTATTAATAATGCACTGTGCTTAAAAGCAAAAAAAAAAAAAAATTCTGACGATTCAATACTTCAGAAAGTCTCTTAAACCCGTTGCTACGGCAAAACGATTGATATTTTATTATCTTTTAGAAGTGCAACATGAAAGCCCTGCAGCCCAGCAGAGCGAGAGCTTTGGTCCTTGGCAGCTGGCAGACCTGACTTCAACCAGAGGAACCCCAGCCTCTCCCGACAAGGTGCTGTCAGGTGGAGAAAAGGCACTGGGAGTGGTTCACAGGAGTCCCGAGTCCTTGCTGCAGCCAGACAAAAGGTGCTGTGTGCAGGCCTGAGGAACACACCTCCTGGAGGTTCTGGGGGACCCAATGCTGCCACCCAGCTCAGATAGTCACCTGCTAGGAGGGCCTAAGTATTCAGGAAGAAGTTAGGCAGTAGGTTTGGAGGGGCAGTTGGGTGGATATGGACCCTCTCCCTCCCCCAGTTGAGAATGCCACCTTTAAGGTTTCCTGGAACCAGGGGAGGCCAGAGTCTAACAAGGAGTAGAGCATGGATTTATGAGCAGAAAGATTGCTTTTGGAGGACAGATCTAGGCTAGGCAGGACAAGAATTAGGTGGCTGCTCAGGACCCCAGCAGCTTGCCTTCCCTGCACTGTAATGGACCCTAGAGCCCAGTAATGTCAATGATAGTGGGCACCATATTGTTTAGGCTAGACAGGGTGGGGTCCAGAGGGGCACCTTGAGCTCTCCTCCATAGCTCTGGTGGAAATCAGAGAAAAATATGCTGAGGATGGTTGAGGTGCACTGCAGTCCACTAGCTAAAGTGACCTCCAGAGATCCATTCCCATTCAGGGCTCATCTGAAACCCTTAGTAATATCACAGAGCCTGAGGCACCTGGGGTGCCTGGACAGAGATCAAGCTCCAAGACCCTGGGTGGAGGTGGGGGTGCCATCTTATCAACATGAGACCAATCTCTTTGGCCTGAGGCCTCCCATGTATAGAGCTCGGATCTTCTGGATTCCTGGCTTGGGCCTGAGGAGTCAAATAATCTCTGCCAAAGATGTACCCTGATTTCTACATGCTCCTCATAGTGAGAATATCCCTAGATACCAAGGAAGGACCCTCTGCACTGGCTTCTCCAAGCCCTTCATTTTTACCAAGAGGGAAAGAGAAGTCTAGAGACAGGCATGACTGGTCCAAAGTAACACAGGAAGTGAGTGACGAAAGGAGCTAAATCAAGGCTGCTTCCCTCCCCGTCTGGCTTAACCCCAGATCCCTTCTTCTCTTTTTTATTCCATATAAAACTGCACCAGCCCAGTCTTCTGATAGCCCACATGGGGCTCCAGGGGAGGGGTCCGTGAATAGAGAACACACTGAAGACAGATGTCACACTCCAGCCAGCCCAGAAGCATTTAGTTTTCCTCTTCCCTCTTCCCTCTCTTCCTACATGCCTGCCAAGAAATGGCCTTCATGGGCTTACCAGCCACAGGGCTCCCCTACATGCCACCCCCACTTTAAATGCCCCCTCCCTGCTGGACGTCTCAGAAAGTGCTAGGTAGGCTGGGGGATCAGCTCGTGGTGACAGTAAAGACAACATCCTGTGTGACCTTGAAGTCACTTCAAATTTTCACCAAGTGACCATGTTAATAACACCACTGCTCCAGTGGGCAGAGGGCACAGGCCCAGTGGAGACTAGTGAGCAGAAGGTCGGAGGATGGCCACCACAGTCCCTCTAAGAGGATTCCCGCTGACTCACAGCAAAGGCAGCCTTTCCGTTCCTTACCAGTGGCAAAACGGCAGCAGTGCGTTGCCAACAATCACACAGATCTCCCTACAACCCCAACAAACCACACAGCCTCACCTACAGGGCAGGACGGCCTGGAAAAGCTGGTCTCCTGACCCTGGGGGCTGATCTTAGGTCACTAGGCACCCACCTGGTTTTACCCCCAAGGGGGCTGGGATCCCCAACCTTTTAGGACACTGACTGCAGGGTGCTCCCAGCTAGGAAGGCTTTGAGGTCTACAGGACCACCCGCTAGTGGCTTCCAGCAGCCATGGACTCTTCTGTTCTGACCTCTCCGCCCTGAAGTCTTCTGGGGCACACTGAGGCTCTTGACCACGGAAGGTCCATGCCACTCTCGTGGCCGCTCCTGCACAAGTGCTACTGGCCAGTAAGGGGCCACTTTCTTACATTGGGCCAAACTCCCGCCTCGGAGCTCAGACAGACAGGGAGATAGTGGGCCAGTACAGGAGGCGTCTCTCTTACAGAGTCACGCTCCTGGGCAGCTGTCCCCTCAGGGCCCAGCAGGCCTTCCCCTCCTGTGCCGGGCATCCCTGAGCCCAGGCCATCCTCCCGCGCTCCCGCTCGCCCCAGGTTCCGGACTCTGATTCTTCTCGAAGCCGCTTATTTGCTGGGCGCTCAGCGCCTCTCGGGTCACTCGGCCGGCGCGAGGGTGATGGCTGCGGTGAGAGGAGCAGCCGCAGAGACTGAATGCTCAACGCGAACCGAAGGGGAGCCGGAGCCTCCCCGCGGCCCCGCGGCGCATCACACCAACCGCGCACAGCTGGCCGGTTCGCGGCCGGGGCCCGGGGGCGCGCGGCCCGGGGCTTGTCC
>NW_007729337.1:121199-123028 GCF_000696425.1 Galeopterus variegatus | reverse complement strand
GCGCCTGTGTCCCGGAGTGTGTGTTCCCGCGCGCCGCGGCGGGGGGCCAGGGGCTGGGGGTGTCGGGACCCCCGCCCGCCACCTACCGTCCTCCTTGTCGAGCACCATCATCTCGGGCGCTCCGTGTCCAGCCGCAGCTCGGCTCGCCGGGAGAAGGGCGCCGACTCCGGGCGCGCTTCGGCGGGGCGGCCGGTCCTCGGGCAGCGAGCGGGCTCTAATTACCCGCTTGTCCGGCTCTTAACCTAGATTGTACTCAGCTAGAATTACATTCAGGAGTGAAGCACTTCGCAGATACAAAAGCAGTCTCACCTACTTTTGTGCCTCAGAATTGCAAGGAACTACGAACTGCAATTTAGAGAGAGAGGGAGAGGGAGAGAAAAGGGGGAAGAGAGGATCAGAGCCGTTTCTTTGATTCTCACCTTCTAAATGGCTCAATTTGCCCAGTATAATCTGTCTTAATGTAATTGCATTTGATAGCTCATAACCCTGGCTCTGGCAACGGCACAGCTTTCAGCCTCATAAAGTGTTTTCCCCTCGGATTTAATCTGAATCTCAATCTAAAATTATATTCAAAGAGATGGGGGAATCACGGCGGCCGTCTCCCGCTGCCTTTCTCCCTCAATGTATGAGGTTTGCACTCCTGCTACTGAATAAATGCACACATTTCCCGAGGCCCCCCTCCCTCCCGGGTTAATGGGGAGTGGAGACGCGCGGCAGCCCGGCTCCGCAGCGCCACCTGGAGGCCTCTCGGCCCCGCTCGGCACGTGGCTCCGCTCTGGTCCCAGGGTCCTGGTCGCCAGTGTTTGGTTGACGGCCCCGTCTGGTACTACCAGCCCCCCAGCCTTACTTTCTGCAGTCTCACTGGAGCGATATTTCTCTGACCCTGTCCCCTCCCTTCCTACCAACTCTACCCGGGTTTCTGATTGCTTTCCGGATTGTTTGGCAAAGTTAACCCTCTGCAGGGCACAAACCCTCCCACCATGAGTCTTGTAGCACTACCTCCGACCCCAGCAAACCCCCAAGAGCATCCTGATTCCATGGAGTTGGACAGCTTGTTGCAACCCCTCTCAGAGCAAGCACAGGCATGGCCTTGAAGGCTTTTCTCATGCCACAAATATTTATTGAGCATGCATTATGCGCCAAGCACTATTATAAGGCGCTGGAGATACAGCAGTGAACAAAATAAAGATTCCTGCTGCTGTCATGGAGTTGACAATTCTTGCTCTGTAACTCATGAGACAGGAAAAGAGACAGTGTCCATCTCTTCTCCTCCTGGACCCTGCTTCTCCCCAGAGCCCTGGGGCTGGTGCCCAGGCTGCCTACTCCAGGAAGGCCGCCTACTTTTAAATCCCAAGAACTATTTCCCCCGCTTGACAGTACAGAGTCCCAGGATGCGATGGCAATAATAATTTTTACCGGCCAAGGGAGGCTCAAGACAGATGTGTTGGAAGCTTGTCCTGGCAGTCACTTCTAAGGACTACACCTAGGCAAGGAGAAGGAAGCTGAAGTCCCTGGAGGGGCAAAGGGCCACCAGCTGGGATTCTATCCCATCTCTGCCAATTACCGATAGTGGACCATAGCAATTCACTTTCTCCCTCTGGGCCTCAGTTTCCCTATTTGTGAAGTGGGAGACCTACTCTTCCTGTGTCTAAGGTTGCTGTGGGGATCAGATGAGATATGCATGTGAATGTGCTCTGTAAACTGTGGTGCTCTGAACGAGGAAGAGGGGGTAATGGATTATCTGGTACAATGAAGACCTGAGGGCTAGGTCTTGCCCCTTAAACCCTGGGAGGCTCCAATGCTTGACAGAGATGGGGGGGGGGGGGGCT
>NW_007729337.1:118068-120964 GCF_000696425.1 Galeopterus variegatus | reverse complement strand
GGGGGGGGGGGGGGGCTTGCAGCCCATCTTCTTCTCTTCTAGGCAGGGAAATCAGCCTTTGAGAAAATAGAAAAGTGCCTGCTTCTAATGAGATGCCTCATCTGCAGCTCAGAGGGTTTCACTTTCCCCTTCATCTTGAATACTTAATCCTAATAGTCCTTGAGTATATTTGATGTTAAATATATCATTTTGCTCAGACTCGCTGTGAGCTTGATCTCTCCCCTGCCACTGCAGCCAGAGCTGTGCCCTCAAGGTCTGAGGGAGGCTTTGGCACTGCTGCCACCAGCACATTTGGTGCTAGTCCCACACCCCAGCCTGAGCTAAGGGCTAGACAGTGTAGCAAGCAAGCACAGGGCCTGACAGGCTGGGCAAGCAGCAACTTCTTGCTGTAGAAACCTCTGTGCTACCTGGAGGCATTTACTCCATAAGGGCTGCAGACTTATTCCTGACCTCCAGGGGCTATTTCTCCTTACTGTCAGGGTCCGGTCTAGTCCACAAACCAAGACTAGCTGGGACCATTTTTCCACTCTTGTGCACATGTTGTGCCTGGGACTCTGTCCCAACACCAGTTCACTTCAGCCTCCAAGTTACGCAGTTAGCAACCTCATGGCTGGCATCCCTTTGGGGAGTTAGGACCCTTGTGCCCCAAGCCTATGGACTGGAGCAGGCTTGGGGTGCTGAGCCATGGGCTGCATAAGCAGGGACATGTCAGCAGGGGACTGATGCTGTGTGGGAGGTCTGCTTATGTCTACAGTAGGCTCTCTCTGCACCCCTAGTTGTGAGCCTGGTCTGGTGCTCCCAGATAATGTGGAGAGAGGCCTCCACAGCTGGTTTATAGAGCTACCCAGCCAGTCTTGGAGGGTTTGAGTGGCTTGAGCTCCCAGCCAGGAAGGGGCCTGCTGGGTGGACAGAGGCAGATATGAGCCTCACTCATCCACTGGCCTCCATCTCAGCTCACAGCAATTGCTGGGGCAGGCAAGTAGCTTCCACCCCCATGCTCACCCCCACCCAAGCTGCCTCCAGGTTCAGGGACACACCCACAACACCAGGGTGGAATCCTCAGATCCCCTGGGGATGGGAGAGGTCATTTTGCCCAACACATTCCACAGGTGATGAGCATGTACTCTCACTTCTACATGCCAAGAGTGCTCCAAAATGCCCTTGAAATGCCTCTGGGGTCAACAGGGGGAGGCCAGTTGATCAATCCCCAAGGTTACTTTGAGGAGAAAAGGGGTGCTACTGGCTGCCTTACAAATTTCTGGGCAGGTCCCAGCAGTTTGTCCTTGCACCTGGCAGGAAAGTCCTGAAGACAGGCTCCTGCATTGGGGGTGGGGGTGGTGGACAGTGAGACTTGGTGCCCCAGGGCCTGGGCAGACTAGATATTCCAGAACTCTTTGGTGGAGACTGTCAGCCTAAGGGCCTACTCCAACACAGTGCAGCTGTCTCCAAGATGGAGTTACAAGATGGCCTCACAGGTGACACTCAGAGATCATTCGGGGTGACAAGGGCCCCTTCCCTGTGACCACCATAGTTGACAGGACAGAGTAAACCTACAGACTTTGCAGTGCAATCAGGATGACTGCTGGCCAAGTTCAAATGCCCTTCCCTGCCCCTGTTCACACAAAAGCAGCCAATGCACAGGAATTTGCAAGCAGCTAGAGTGGAGAAATGCACAGTCGGCAAACTTTTCCTCTTTTCGTTTCTGGAGAGCCTGGATAGGCCTTCTTGGGAGTCGCAGTCACAAATTATGAGGCCTTGTGAAGGCCTAGGCCAAATCTGCACCCCCAGAAAACAAGTCTTGCCCACTCCTTGATGAAGGCCAACCCATCCCTGCCCAGCAGTCCTGAGAAGGTCTGGGCATACGCTGACCAACTGTCCGGGTTTGCCATGGGACTGAGGGATTTCCTAGGATGCGGGACTTTCAGTGCTATAGCCGAGACAGTCCTGGGCAAACCAGGATAGTTGATCACCATAATGATACAGGTGGTAGGGTGGGACAAGGGACCAGTGGAGCCAGAGGGGAAGGCCAGACAGCCAGACCCTTTCCCTGCGGAAGAGCAGCTGCCCCCCAACTCCAAATTTCCCAGCCTCCTGCCCCAGTGCTTCATCCTCCAGGCACTAAGGGACCGTCCCAGCACTCGGGGGTGGTCCACTTGCCAGCCAGAGCTGTGAGTTCTCCTGAGAGACTAGTAATGGAAAAGGTGTAAGTTGGAGGAGCCGGGGTGAATCCAGATATTGTGAGGCCCGAAGTTTACTGCAGTTTGGGGGTGGGGGCTCTTTAAGAAAAGAAATGCAAGATTCCTAATACAAAATTACCACCAGGGACCTAGCACATGAAGGACCCTGAAGGACCCTAAACTTCATTAGTTTCAAGGTAAATCCGCCCCTGGTTGAACCTAATATTTCAGATTATATGGCACACCAATGTCAGGCTGGTGAACTGATGGCACGCGTCTTCCCCAGCCCCGCTAGGGGCGGAGGCAGTGTCACCCCTCCCGCAGCTATGAAGTCCCAGACCTGAGGGACCCTAGGACCTCACCCCACGTCATCTGTGCAACCCCCTGGGGAATCCGTTCCGCAGTAGGGTGCGCAAGGGGGTCGTGCCGACACCCAGAGAGGCCGGGTACTGCCGGGAAGCCCGCGGCGCGGGTGGCAGAGGCGCTCCGGGTGTCTGCAAGGCGGCAAGAGCCAGTGAGAAAGTTCCCGGCTGGAGCGTGCGGGACTGGCTGGCTCCGGGTAGCCAGGGAGACTTCCACATCCCTCCGAGCAACCCCGGGAGCTGAACCTGGCGCTCCGACACGTACACTCGCGCGCATATCCAGCCGCCGACCTGCCGCCGACCGGCCGGGAAGCCGCCAACCCGCCCGAAGCAGCCGGGGTGGCCTCGGCAGGGCCC
>NW_007729337.1:113641-117182 GCF_000696425.1 Galeopterus variegatus | reverse complement strand
TCTCCGCGCCGGCCGCGCTCGTCTCAGCAGAGTGAAGGCTGCATTTCCCAGGGCCCCGCAGATTCCCCTGTTAATTAAATCAATTCATTATGCTCAGATCTGATTAGCGGCCCTTCCCCCCTTTGAATCAATTATTCAATACACAAACATAATTGCCTGGGCCAGAGGTGCCCGCCATTAGCTTATTTAACTCCAAGGACACTAATTACCCGCAGGGCACGGGAACTTTTCTCATTAATTCTGACAAAACACAAAAGCACAGCCAGAGTGTGTGCGTGTGAAGGACTCTGTGTCGGTGGGGGTGTGGGCGTGTGTGACAGCGCGCCGGAGAGAGGGCTGTGGGGCTGTGAGGGACGAGCCACTGTGTGGGCTTAAGGCGAGACGGCGTAGGGAGGAATCTGTGCGGGTGCGGGTGGGAGTAAGCAGTTACCGTGCCGTCGTGAGTGTGGGACTACATGCATGTGATTGCGTGTGGTTGTGAGGGATTGTATGAGTGCATCGGGCTGGGTGTGGCTCTGGGTCTGGGGGCTGTGTGCTGCGGTTGGAGACCCAGCACAGGAATGTGTATGAGAGTGTACGAGACCTTCTGTGTGTGACTTTGTGAATGTCACTCCGTGGCTACTGTGGCAGGCGCCCCATCCCCTTTCTTTTTTCATTATTGCCTGGCCACTGTCTGCTGCAGGCTCAGACCCACGGGAGAAAGTGCAGACCACAAGAGAACCGGGAGGATCAGGAGTCTGGGGACTAAGCTGGAGCCAGGCTGGGCCACAGTATCCCCCTCCCCATCACCTGTTCTGTACTGCTCGGCCTTTGCTCTCCTTCACACCCATCCCACCCCTCAGTTATAAACCCCAGGTTCCCGTCCCCCTTTTCTTTGCCCTCTTCCTGCCCCTCCTAATACTGTCCCCACTCTCCACTTTTGTCCCAAAGCCCTTCCCCCACTCCCCATTTCCACATATGCTTGACACCGAAGCACCCCCGCCCAACTCCACCCACCCCACGCCTAGTCTTCGCCTCCTGTCTCAAGGCTGTACCAATGGTGTGCCTACGTTGACCAACTTCTCCTCATTTTACCTCCCAGGAAATCTCTATTGAGAGAGCCAGTGAGAGAGCCCACAGAGGCAGGGACACAGAGGGTAATTGATTCCCCCAAATTAGGTTTCTGCTTTCTAAAGACCGGTATTGTTCCTGTTCTCAATGTGCACAGAGGTATTGAAGATTTCCTTTTTGTTTCCTCGGGCAATGAATAAGCTTAATCCATTTGGCTTTATAAATCAGGAAACTAATATTCACTCCTTCCATAACAGCTTTTTAAAAAATTTAATTGGTAGGGGAGGAACAGTTAGTCACCCTTATGCTGTCCCCAAGCCCCCACTTATCAAAACATATTCTAATGGAGGGGTGGAGAGAAGGCTGGGATGGGGGCTGATCCTGATTCCCTCCCTGTGCTCCATCCTTGCACATGGATCCACGTAATATCTGGGAAAGTTTGCGAAATGATTGCATGAATTATATTGAATTTATTGAAGAAAAGGAGGTGTTCAGAGGGACTCTTTAGAATGACCTCCCGAATCAGCTGCTCTCAATTCCCCACTAGCACTGAGCCACTGAGCGTAACCGTGCTATTTCCCGGTTTGGCAAATCCTCCTCACCATCGTGTGCAGGCTGCTAGAGTCCTCTTCCTGGTGCCAAGATCTGACCCTGCTACTCTCCTGCTCAAAAAATCTTTGATGGCTCTCCATTGTCCACAAGATAAAGTTCTAAGTGCTTATCCTATCAATTCAGGCTCTTCACAATCTGGGGAAGCCTTTGCTGCTGCCACCACTACTCACTTCAGTTCAATTAATATCTATTCAGCTCCAACCACTTACTCTCCTGCCCTTCTGGACTGCTTTACTGTCATTGAACACACCCTGTAGGCTCCCGCTCCAGTGACTCTTCTCATGGCATCCCTCTGCTTTGAAAGCCCTTCCCCATCTCTCAAAGTTCTCTAAGGAAACAGCTCCCATATGTTCTTAAGCGGGTGTCTCTGTGTGAAGGCTGAGGCTGCTGAGTTGTGTGTGGATTTGTCTGTGAAGGCCTGGGGATAAGGGCAGCCCCCTGGGTGGGTTTCAGCTCTCCTCTGGAGGGGCAGGACAGACAGGGTATTAACAGTCTATGCTAGTTCACTGGAGAAAATGGGAGCTGAGGAGCAGGGAAGGGAACTTTGCTCTTCTCGGCTGTAGATACAAGAATGGAGGCTCAGAAGGAGAGGCCCTTGGGCACCATTTTCCCCCTGGATCTCAGAGAGATGGCATGGGACCAGAACCCAGGAGTGTGCTTCCTCTGGAGTGCCAATATTTGGGTCTCCATGCTCTCTCTGTTTACTTCTCTGTGTAGCTGCACAGGGTCACTGCCTGGCTTGGTGCCAGCTGTTCCTTGTACTAGGGCATCAGGTCAAGGGGGCAAGTGGGACCTGAAATTCTGCCTCTCTCCCCTCTCCAAGCCACATGCCTGGCATGGGCTATACCCACCCCAAGAGGGCACCTTTCGCTAATTTGCACAAAGGCACCATGGGAACTAGCATGACCCTGCAATTGGGCATCTCAGCTAGGCCAGAGTTCACACTCAGAGAAGCCACCCTGAGGGGTGAGCACCCAGCTTTCTGCCCCCACCCTCACTTGCAGCAAGGGCCTGTGTGAGCTCTTAAAAGACTCATCTGGTTTTCATAGAGACAGAGAAAGAGAAAACTCAGACAGCCTAACCATCATGGAGTGGTCAGGTACTGAAACAGATGCCCAGCCTCATCTCTGCATGTATAGGGGGCCTCAACTCCTGGTGAAAGATACTCAACTTGGTCCACAGCTGAGATTGAGACATGGACAGATCTGGCATAAGGACTGAAATCTCCAACAGGGGCCATGCTGGGGGAGAGACAATGTGGTTCCCGAGCAGGGGTTCTCATGAGTGGGCTAGACTGAGCAGCAAGGGCAGGAGTTTGGAAGGAGCAACAAACAGTTCCAGGTATGGCGCAAGGCTGGGTTAACCCACTGCTGACAGCACTCTGAGAAGACGGCGGTGGCGCAAGTGAGGAAGTGGTCACTAGGAGCCCTACAGCTTTTCTATGCGAGCCCCCTCTGAAAGAGCTGGTCACTAGAGGCCAAGGTGTCATCTTCCTGGACCAAGAAGAAAAATAGCAGCTAGGGTCTGCATCTTGGTGGCATTGGCAGCAACTCAAGCAAAACGGCAAGAGCATCAGGCAGCAGCTCTAATCATGTGGGAGGTGTCTATTCTAGGGATTGTCAGAGAGAACATGACCTTCCAGAACTCAAAATCTAGTGGTGTCTACAGGGCACTTGGGTTACACATATAAGCATTCCTAGACGGTCTTACTACTTTTTGGAGAGGAGGATCCTGGAGACGAGAATTGGAGGAGAATTTGAGGCTAATTAATGTAAATGAGTGAAATCTGGTCTTCAGCATTTGTATGGACTTTATGTTCCAATCTGTCTTAGCTGCATGATGGGCATGAAGAGAAAGGCCACATGAGCAAGAACGGACC
>NW_007729337.1:111677-113246 GCF_000696425.1 Galeopterus variegatus | reverse complement strand
ATCTTCCTGGACCAAGAAGAAAAATAGCAGCTAGGGTCTGCATCTTGGTGGCATTGGCAGCGACTCAAGCAAAACGGCAAGAGCATCAGGCAGCAGCTCTAATCATGTGGGAGGTGTCTATTCTAGGGATTGTCAGAGATAACATGACCTTCCAGAACTCAAAATCTAGTGGTGTCTACAGGGCACTTGGGTTACACATATAAGCATTCCTAGACGGTCTTACTACTTTTTGGAGAGGAGGATCCTGGAGATGAGAATTGGAGGAGAATTTGAGGCTAATTAATGTAAATGAGTGAAATCTGGTCTTCAGCATTTGTATGGACTTTATGTCCCAATCTGTCTTAGCTGCATGATGGGCATGAAGAGAAAGGCCACATGAGCAAGAACGGACCAGAACATTAACAGGAGACCAGTCCCCACTGCAACTGCCAGCTTTCCCTGCCGGCTGTGGAGCTCAGTATATTAGTGTATTACGCTAAACATGAAGAGAGTGAATTTCTCTATCAAAAAACAGATTGTCTGAGTAAGTTAAAAAATAAAATACAGCCAAATGCTGTTTACAGGAAATACTCCCAAAACAAGGTGACAAAAAAAGGCTGAAAATAAAGCAATGGGTAAAGATATACCAAGTAAATGCAAGCAGAGAGGAAGTGGGAATAGCAATATCAACGTCAAACAAAGCTAACTTCAAAACTAAAAGCATAAACGGCTTGAAAATTATGGGACACCCTCTTAAATTAGTATTGGATCAAAAATAAGACCAAAACTAAAATTACAAATCATCCAGTAATGAAGAAAACACAGCATACCATACAGAACTTATGGGACACAGCTGTACTCAGAGGAAAAAATATAGCCTTGAATGCTTTTAATGCTAAAAAAAAAGACAAGAAGCAAATGTACTAGATATTCAATCTAAGAAATTAGAGAACCAAACTAAGCCAAAGAAAGTAGAAGGAAATTAATAAGGTCAGAAATTAATGAAATAGAAAATAAACAAGTAATAGAAAAAAGTAATTAAAAGGAAAAATGAGAAACAAAACCTGGTTCTTTGAAATGACCAAGAAAATAGACAAACCCCTCCAGGCAAACCAGGTTAAGAAAATAAAGAGAGCAAAAATGTATGATATTAGGTATAAGAAAAAAGATATATCACAGGTATAGAAAAGGTTAAAGAATTAAAACAATATATATGCATGCTTATGAAAATAAATGAGAAAACCAGAGGAAATGGATGATTTTAGGCAATGTAGAAAACCATCAAAACTGAGCATAGAAGAAGTTGAAATTCTGAATGGGCCAATAAACAGAAGAGATTTAAAAGGAAATTAAAACTCTGCCAATGAAACTTCACAAAGCACCATAGGATCCAGCAATTTCATTTCTGGATAAATACCCCAAAGAATTAAAAGTAAGTTCTCAAAGAGATATTTGTACACCCATGTCCATAGCAGCATTATTTACAATAGCCAATGGTGAAAGCAATCCAAGTGTCAATCAAAAAGTGGTGTGTAGGCCGGCCCGTGGCTCACTCGGTAGAGTGCGGTGCTGATAACACCAAGGCCACGG
>NW_007729337.1:102592-111424 GCF_000696425.1 Galeopterus variegatus | reverse complement strand
TGCTAACAACACCAGGCCAAGGGTTGAGATCCCCTTACCGGTCATCCTTTTAAAAAAAAAAGTGGTGTGTATGTGTGGAATATTATTCACACGCACAGTGGAATATTATTCAGCCTTACAAAGGAAGGAACTTTGACACATGCTACAACATGGATGAACCTTGAGGATATTATGGTAAATGAAATAAGGTGGTCACAAAAAGACAAACACTGTTTGATTCTGTTTGTATGAGGTACCTTGAGGAGTCAAATTCAAAGAGACAGGAAGTAGAATGGTGGTTGCCAGAGGCTAGGGGTGGAGGAAGGAGAATGCGGAGTGGTTGTTTAATGGGTATAGCCTTTCAGATTTAAAAAAAAAAAAAAAAGTTCTGGAAATTGTTTGCACAACAATGTGAATGTACTTAGCACTACTAAACTGTACACTTAAAAAATGATTGGAATGGTAAATTTTATGTTATGTGTATTTTATCACAATCAAAATAAAAAACAGCAAAGCATAGATCACATTAAAATTTTTTTTTTTTTCCTTTTTTGTCTTTTTTCGTGACCGGCAACGGATCGCAAGCAGCAACGGGATCGCAACCCTCGGTGTTGCACCCGCACCTCGCTCAGCCAGTGAGCGGCTGGTCTGTATGTGGGATCCGAACCCTCGGCAGGCGCGCCGCTGCGCTTCCCAAGCAGCGCACTGTAGCAGTGCGCCACCGGGCCGGCCCTAAAAATGTTTTATATAACCCAAAAAACTGATCATTTTAAATGTTATTTAAACTATTCAAGACAAGAGAAAAATTTGGGAAGCTTCCTAGTTTATGAGCTAGCATTATCTCAATTCCCGAACCTTATAAAGATTGAATTTTAAAAGAAAGAAAAGAAAAAATTATGGAACAGTTTAAATATAGGTGCAAAATCTGAAATAAGATATTAGCTAACTGCGGCTGGCCTGTGGCTCACTCAGGAGAGTGTGGTGCTGATAACACCAAGGCCACGGGTTCGGATCCCATATAGGGATGGCCGGTTAGCTCACTGGGTGAGCGTGGTGCTGACAACACCAAGTCAAGGTTAAGATCCCCTTACCAGTCATCTTTAAAAAAATAAGTAAACAAAAGGTATTAGCTAACTGGATATGGGCTCATTTCAAAGTATCAAAAGTATCAAAGTATCAAAAAAATAGTATGCCACGACAAAGGAAGTTTTATTTTAGCACTGCAAACATGAATTAGCATCAGGAAATCTATCAATATAAGTTACCACATCAACAAATAAAGAGACAAAATATAATTATAGTAATACATGTCAAAAAATAATTTGATAAAATTCAGCATGTACTGCTAATAAAATATTAAGCAAAACAGAAATAGAAGAAAACTACTCCAATATAAGACTGTTTACCAAAACCCAATAGTAAATATATAAACAATGACGTTCTAAACCTATTTCCATAAATTGGGAACAAGATAGGATGCCCATTATCATCACTATTATTCAACATTTTTGAAGAGTTGAATTTAATAAGACAAGAAAATGAACTAATCAGAATAAAGAACTGGTTTTAGAAAGACAAAAATATGTTTATTTACAAATTATGTGATTATATATCAAGAAAATCCAATAAAATTTAGTTTAAAAGCTACTAGGATTAATTAGATAATTGCAAAGGTATCTAAATACAAGATAGACAGAAATGAGTAGTTTTTTTCCAAAACACAAAAATATATTAGAAATGTAAATGAAGAAATAGATCATTTGCAATAGCGACAAAACTATAAAAACTCAAGAATAATTTTAAAACAATAACAACCATCACAAAAGTAAAGGTCTTCTTTGAAGGAAGTCATGAAATTATATTTGAAGATATATAACAAGATCTGAACATATAGAAAGACAGCCATGTTTCAGAAAGAGAAGATTTAGGGCCGGCCCCTTTGCGCACTCGGGAGAGTGTGGCTCTGGGAGCGCAGCGACGCTCCCGCCACGGGTTCAGATCCTATATAGGAATGGCCGGTGCACTCACTGGCTGAGCACGGTGCGGACGATACCAAGCCAAGGGTTGCGATTCCCTTACCGGTCACAAAAAAGACAAAAAAAAAAAGCGATTCCCTTACCGGTCACGAAAAAGACAAAAAAAAAAAAAAAAAAAAGAAAGAGAAGATTTATTATCATAAAAAGCCAGTCCTTTCAAAATTAATATATAGATTGAATGCAATTTTTATTCAAATCCCAAATAAAAAAATTTTAGAACTGTAAAAAAATTTAACTTGAAGTACAATTGAAGGGAGTAGTTAAGAAAACATATGAAAAGAAAGGCTAGTTGAAGAGAACTTGCATTACCAAATAATAAAGCATACTACAAAGCCACCATAATCTAATAATACGGTGTAAGCCAGGAAGGGATGAATAGATCAGAGGAACAGAGAGCCAATAAGTAGGTCCAGGAATTTAATAAATGATGAAAGTTGCGTTTAAATTTATCAGAAAAAATTAATAAAGGGTATTGCCATCTGAATAGACATTTTTCAAAGAAGATAAACAAATAAGCCAGTAAGCACTGAAAAGATATTTGGTATCATTGGTTATCAGGAAAATGCACATCAAAACCACAATGAGATACCACTTCACACCCACTAGGAAGCTAGAGTAAAAAATTCAAATAATAACAAATGTTGGCAAGGATGTAGAGAAAAACGAGACCTTCACATACTGCTGGTGGGGATGTGAAATGGTGCAGCCACTTTGGAAAACAGCCCTGCATTCCTTAAAAAGTTAAAAATAGAGTCACCATATGACCAGCAATTCCACTCCTATGTGCATAAACAAGAGATGTGAAAACATACGTCCACATGAAAATTTGTGCACTAATGTTTAGAGTGGCACTATGCTTAATAGCCAAAAGGTGGAAAGAACTGGGCTGGCTGGTTAGCTTAGTTGGTTAACAGCAAGGTCAAGGGTTCAGATCTTCATACTGGCCAGCCACCAAAACAAACAAACAAACAAACAAAAAACTCCAAAAAAGGTGAAAAAAACCAAATGTCCATCAACTGACAAATAGATGTTATTTGGCCATAAAAAGGAATGAAGTACTGATACACGCCACAGGATGGATGAAATTTGAAAACTTAATGCTAAGTAAAAGAAGGCAGGCATGAAAGACTGCATGCTAGATGACTCCATTTATATGAAATGTCCAGAACTGGCAAGTGTATGGTGACAGAAAGCAGATTAGGCATTGCCTGGGATTAGGAGTAGTAGGGGATACAGCTAAATAGCACAAGGTTTCTTTTTGACGTGATGAAAATGTACTAAAATTGTCTGTGGTGATTCACATATCTGTGCATATACTAAAATGCATTAAATTGTGCACTTTAAATGAGTGAATTGAATGTATGTGAATTATCCCTCAATAAAGTTATTACAAAAAACAGAGCTGCTGGGCCGGCCCGGCGGCACACTGGAGAGTGCGCCGCTTGGGAGCGCGGCGGCGCTCCCACCGAGGGTTCGGATCCCATGTGGAGACCGGTTCCCGCTCACTGGCTGAGCGCGGTGCAGGCGCAAAACCGAGGGTTGCGATCCCGTTACCGGTCAGTAAAAAAGACAAAAAGGAAAAAAAAAAAAACAGAGCTGCCAAAACTGGTTATCCATCTGTAAGAAATGAATGGGATCCCTATCTCTCCTAAATATAAAAGTTATGTTCCAAGTGGCTTAGATATATATACATATTTTTTTTTTCCTTTTTTGTCTTTTTTCGTGACTGGTAACGGGATCACAACCCTCGGTGTCGCACCCGCACCGTGACCGGCAACGGGATCACAACCCTCAGTGTCACGCCCGCACCACGCTCAACCAGTGAGCGGACCAGTCTCTATATGGGATCCGAACTCTCGGCGGGAGCGCCGCTGCACTCCCAAGCGCCGCACTCTACCGAGTGCACCACCAGGCTGGCCCAATCTCGACGGGAGCGCCGCTGCACTCCCAAGCGCCGCACTCTACCGAGTGCACCACCAGGCTGGCCCAAGTGGCTTAGATATTTTAATGTAAGAATGACAAAAAATATTAGGAGAAATTTTAAGAGAAAAGTTTAATAGATTTGGATAATAACATGAATCAATTTGGTGGGACTAACAAAGACATAGATCAAATACTAGATTTGATTTTTAAAACTTTGATGGCAAGAGATACTATAAACAAAGGAAAAATGCAAATGATTTACTGGGAAAATATTTGCAAAATATGGCAGTAATAGGGAAAATATGCCGCATATACAAAGAGTTTCTGTGAATTGTAAAGGAAAGACAAAAGCCCCCCAAAAAGTTGGAAAAAGGGTATGAACGGCCATTCAGAGAGGAGATCTAAATGGCCAATAAAATTCTTACCCTCATTATTAGTTGGGAAAATGCAAATTAAAGCAAAATGTTTTCATGATTTAAATTCTTCAGATTGGTAACAATTTTAAAAGAGTAAAATGTTCAGGTATGCTAAAAATTTGAGGAAATGAGTACTACCATTTGTTGCTGAGCAAGTAATCTGGCATTATCTATTACAATTTGAGGCGGGTAACCTGGATCTACTAAAGTTAAAAATAAACATGCCTTTGACCCAGAAATTCTTCTTTTGGGACTTTATCCCATGGGTGATGTATACATATGTCTATGTATGTATGTGTGTGTGTATATATGGATAACTATAATTTCAGCGTTGTTTGCGTTGGCAGAAAACTGGAAACTATTTGACTGTCAGTGTCAATCAATGACCAAATAAATTGTACTACAACCCTGCTGCAGAATATTATGCAACTGGTAAAAAGTGAGCTAGAGCTATAGCTACTGAGTTACAAAGGATGTCTGTGATGTATATTGAGAAAAGTAGGGTGCAAGTAATATTATCTCATTTAAAAGAAAACCTTCCTCTGTTTAGATGAACATGAAAAAAGGATGTGAAAGGCTGTCCCTATACAGGCTGTCAGCATTGATGACCTGAGCAGGTGAGAATGGAAGGTGGAGGTGAAGGAGAGAGTATACACTTTTAGAATGTTTTCATTTCTTATAGTGAATAAGTAATTTGTATATTTTAAAATTTAGAAATAAACCAAGGAGTCGTTTTTGACACTCCCTCCAATCACAGTCACTGCTGCTGCCCTAGACCATGTGACTGTTACCTCTTGCACACTGCTGCAAGAGCTCCTTACTGGCCTCCCCGCAACCACCCTGAGCCCCAATCATATAGCCTCCATACTACATACACAGCCAGGAGACATTTTAAAAATGCAAGTCAGATTTTGCCCACCACCCCCTGCACTGTAATGGCTTCCCTGCTCTCTGTAGCAAGCACCTTCTCTGTATGTCCCATTGCTCTGCACGAGCAGGTTGTCCTTCAGGCCTCAGCCTCTGCCATCACTGACACCCACCCCTTGCTCCACACGGCAGCGTATTATCCTTGTCATTGCCTGAACCACTGCCACCTCCTTTGGGCCTGCAAATACACTGTTTCTATTGCCTGGACTGTCCTTCCTGCCCCTTTGGACCACCATGTGTTCACCCCTTGAGTCTGGGATTAGATATCAGGGTGGCCTCTCCCTTCAAGAGTAGGTTAGACCTCCCTGTTGCAGTCTGGCGTGGCCCTCTGAGTTTTTCCTCCATAGCTCTTATCACAATGATCTAGTTAATTACATAGTTATTTGTATAATTATTTGTGTGACAGGGATAAAAGAAAAACTATTTAGCTGTAAGTGTTTGCATCTTCTCCTCCAGCCCCCTGCCCTGGGAGAGAAACAGATCAGACAAGAAGGCCTCCAGGGCCCAACCCAACTCAGATATTCTGAACTTGCCCTTGACCTCATGCACCCGTCACCCTAGCCCCAGTTGGGAGAACTTGCCTGGCTCACATATTTCATTTCTCTAGCCAACTAGCTTGTTCCGAGAACTGACTATGGCAAAGCCCTCTGAGGTGCTAGTGAGCTTGCAGGCTTCCCCAGTCAGCTAGAGTGAGGCACAGTTGTTGTGGGGACCCCCCCATCTCCAAAAGGTACAGAATCTCATTTCTGTACTTCTACCCTTCAGATACCCTTACCAAGAGTCACCAGTGACCCCATGGTCCCTTCTGAGGCTACAAATACCCAGTAACCATACCCCAGCATGAGCTGCAGCTTCAGAATCTCAAAGTGACTCTCCATTTTACAAAATTCCCTCTCCCACCCTCCTAATCATCTGTCTGCTGAGGACTGGAGACCCGGGGCAATCCTGGGCGTGGTCTGAGAGGCCAGGTGTTGCCATGTGCTCCTGAGGCTGGTGCTGGTCTGTGAGCTTCATGGACTGCAACTGACTGGTCCTTGGGGCTGAGCACCATGACTCACTCTCAGAGAACAGACTGTTTCCCGACAAGCTCACCAGGGTGAACACACCCACATGCAGGTGGTCCCCTTGGAGCTACAATCGCATGTCCCAACAGCACATGCATCTCAGAAACAGTCCTCCTTGATGCTGCAGGCAGGGGCCAAGATATGTGGAGCTGGTGGGGAAGCACTCCTGGATCCCCCTCCTGGTCCCCCTCCCCCAGCCTTTAGGAGGGTCTTCCTGCACTACCCATGATTGAAGAGGCCAAAGGGGTTCCTTCTTACCCAATGTTCAACCTGTCGGAGAGGCCCTGCCAGCTCCCAAATTATACAAGTTTGGAGGAAAAAAATCCTCCTGGAAGCTCATGCTCCCCCATAGCTGCTGCTACAGGACTTGCCTGGGCTTTTCCAAGCCAGGCTTTCAGCTCCTGTGCTCAGGCCACCCCTTGTGGTGAGTCATAGAAATATCTGAGTCCTATCAGGGCTGGAGGTCATAGTCAGCTACCACTTAAGGCCTGCATTAGCTGTGCCCAAGAAAGGCAGGTTGAGCCACCCACAGCCTGGGAGACCACAGCCTGGAGACAGGCTGCTATTTCAAACTCTCAGACCCTGCAGGTACAGCCCTGGGGCCCCTGACTTGGTGGTGACTGCTGAGGACTAGATTCTGATTCTGACTCCACTTCTTGCAGATCTCATGCAACTTCCCCTTCCCCGTTGTGGAAGACTGCTGGTGGTGTCCCCAACACCTGTTCTCCCTTCCTCCGGGTACATGGCTTCCCAACTGCAGACTATATTTCGAAGCTTTCCTTGCAAGGGGTGTAGAAAAGTTACTAGTCTCATTTGCAGGCAGAAGAGATATAAGCTACTTTTTGCCTTTCTTGCTTACAAGGAAGTTGCTTGCCCAAGGCTTCCTGTTTTCCCCCTGCCCACAAGCTGGAATATGGACAATTTAGCACCCAGAGTTGACTATGGCGATGAGAATAAAACCATAAGTGATACAGAGAAACAGATGGAAGGGAGGTGGGTCCCTGAGTGAGCCTGCAGAGTAGCCCCGCCCACCTGGACTTTTCATCTATTGTCATGAAAGAGAGAAATAAAGTTACATCTTATTCAAGCCATTGTAGTTTGGGGTCTCTTTGTTACAGCAGCTTAGTCGTTTTCCTAACTAATACACTGAGCCTCTGATTCCCCACGGATAAAATAGTCTGAATGATTTCTTCCAGTTCCAATTTTCCAATCCAGACTCCACTTTGCTAGGACTGTGGTTTCTGAAGAGTTGCCCAGGATGGGAACCTCTGTTCCTTGGCTTGGAGCCAAGGCTGAGTCTTGATGTATCCCCTGCGTCCTTCCTACTTTAAGAAATCCCCTGATGCCTGACCCTAAGAGAGATGAGAGGAAGGACATGAAGAAGTATCCAAGGCCCTTTCTTTTTGGCTGAGGGCATAGCTGGAGCCGGGGATCAGGATGGGCTGCTGTCTCTATCGAAGGCTGCTTCACATTTCAGAACTTCCCTCATGAGTCCACTGGGTATTTATCCTTGTCCTACACTTCCCTTGATTATTTTAGCCCAACTACAGTTGGAGAACTGTAGGGACTCTGGCAGGGCCGACCCCTCACTCTCCCTTTCTGCCGTTGTAGACCAAACTCCCCAAACTTGAAGACCCAGGCCTATGTACACAAAAGGGTTAGGGGGGCTGCTTCTCCCAAGCTGTACCACAAGGGACCCCAGATGGGTCCCTGACTCAGCAGGTTAGGGACCTCCCATCTCATACCTTGCCTGAGGGTCCCAGCAAGTTGGCTCAGCAATTCTTAGAGCAATGTGATAGATAACACACAAACCTGTGCCCCAGAGGGCAGCCCCCTAGTCCAGTCTAGCCCTACCTGACCTTGAGCATTTGCCTAGAGGTGATCTAAACAGGAGCTTGGGAGCTGGAAGCTATAGACCTAGAACCAAATGGCCTTAGGATAAGCCAGGACTTGCTAAGGCCAGCAGAACCATCCCAAAGAGTGGAGGTGGGGCAGAGACTTCTACTTGCCAGTCTGGACTGAAAGACCCCATCTTCCCTCATGTTCTTCTTGTCTACAGCCAACAGTGCCTTGTGCCTCCTAAGGTCAGGTCTCATGCTGGATGCCAAGGTTCATGGTCCCTGTAGTACAAGAACATGGTATTGACTGCTTAGTATCCTTCCCTTCTACCTGCACTTTCTGAGTACTTGTCTCTGCTGATCACACTATTCATATCTTCCTGTGAAAGATATCCAGTTCCATGTCATCCTACCCCCCATGGCCTGATGGACCCTGGAGCAGGCACCTGATCCAAGCTAGGCCAATGGGTCTCCCCCCCAGGAGTTTTGGACCTGGGACCAAGAGAGCTGAGTTAGTCCCTCTGTGGTGGATGAAGCTATACGATGTAAAAATCAAGACTCATCTTCTTTGCCATGTAGATACAGCTGTTCTGTGGAGAGACAAAGACTAAGCCAGCATGAAAAGACAAGCAGAGACGGGTGACAGGCC
>NW_007729337.1:96851-99810 GCF_000696425.1 Galeopterus variegatus | reverse complement strand
GGCGGGGAGGCGGCGGGGGCGGCCCTCCTGACGTGACAGCTCCCACTTAGCCTGGAGAGACGTGAAAGAGGCAACAGATGCCACTTCAGGAGCAGAGCATCCTGGGAGCGCAGCCGGCGTGCTTGTGTTCCAGCGTTCAAACTCGAGGGGGGACGACAACGATCTGCCTTCCTCCAGCACCCTCCCCCGCCGCCACCAGGGCCTGGCCCCTCCCCAGTCCCGCCCTGCGCTGTCCAGACCCCTGGCACCACCAGGCCCCAGGCCTGCCTTCAGCTTCCCAATCCCAGGGCCCCGGCAGGTCTGCAGGCAGCAGTAAGAGGAGCCCAGGGGGAGGCTGGTCTGGTCCTGGGAACAGGGTGGCTGCTTCGAGGGACAGATGTAGGCGCTGGGCGTTCAGGGCTGTGCACAGGCCTAATTAAGGCAGCATTTCCTGAAGCCACAGCCACCCACAGCCAAGTCTATTGTGTTCCTCTCCCCTCAGGGTGGCTCCTCCAGGTTTCCGGTTCTCATAGCTCTTGAATCAAGGCTGGGCCCCAGTGAGCATCTCTGGTTTCTCAGGGCCTGGGAGCAGGCCCAGAGAGCCCAAGCACTGCTGTCCTTGGAACCCAATGGCTGGAGAGCAGACCTCTCTCCCTCCCGTCGGAAGGAGCCCGGTGGAGCCGGTGCATAATTGAGGGGATGCATAATGCATGGATTCCAGTGTGGAACAACTTTTAGGTGATTTGTAATTAGATTTCTGCTATAGAGTCTGCTTCATAATTAGAAAAAGATTACGTAGCGCTTCCTAGATTCTGGGGAAGGAAGGAGGCAGGTGTGTGTGTGTGTGTGTGTGTGAGAGAGAGAGAGAGAGAGAGAGAGAGAGATTGAGAGAGAGACAATGCACAGTATCCTCCACTTGCTACCTCTCCAGCATCCCTCCTCAGTCTCCCACAGGCTCTCACATATCCCCTCTATACTGGGCTTTCCAGCCACTGGCTGCTCTTGAGCCTAGGAAGCTCTTAGGTCTCTTCCATGTCTTGCTACCTCTCCAGCATCCCTCCTCAGTCTCCCACAGGCTCTCACATATCCCCTCTATGCTGGGCTTTCCAGCCACTGGCTGCTCTTGAGCCTAGGAAGCTCTTAGGTCTCTTCCATGTCTTTGCACAGGCTGTTGCCACTGCCTAGACTGCCCCATCCCCATCCTCCTACCTTCCCCCGCCTGGCTGAGTCTTACTTCGCCTTCAAGGATAAGCTGCATTACATCCCTCCACTTCCTCTGTCTTCCTTCCATCATTGGTCTTACCACTTGGTCTTTCTACCTCTTTGCATGTATCCCTCCTCCCAACCTCTCCCCCAAGATTGTAAGCATCTAGAAAATACGAATTGTGTTTTCATTTTTAGGTCCCCAATGCCTGGCTTAGTGCCAGGCACATAGCAGGCATTCAGTGGGTTTTCATTCATT
Organism: Galeopterus variegatus; assembly: GCF_000696425.1. NCBI lineage: Eukaryota > Metazoa > Chordata > Mammalia > Dermoptera > Cynocephalidae > Galeopterus > Galeopterus variegatus. Next base: position 98,369 of record NW_007729337.1, on the reverse strand, counting down.
TACTCATATCTCAAGCCCTAATCAATACCCATATCCTTAGGCAATACAGAAAGGTGGATAAGAGCGTGGCCACCTGGGTTCAAATCCCAGATCTACCACGTACTAGCAGTGTGACCTGTGTGTCTTCGGGCAAATTCCTTAACTTTTCTGGGCTTAATCATCTCCATCTGTAGAATGTAGATCATAATGGTATCTGCCTCGTAGTGTTGTCTTGAGAATTAAATGAGTTAATATATACAAAGTACCTAGAGAGGCACCTGACATTAACATCTACATGGTTATTCCCCTTGGCCAGGCCCTGTGCTGGGCACTCTCTACTTGGAGAGCTCCCATTCTGAGGGTCGGGGATCGTACAGCTGGAGCATTGCCCGCTCAGAGGAGTGGACTGGGATCTGCCCTTAATGGTCCCTGCACCCCACTCATCAGCAGTGATCATGGGCCTGAAGCCAGATGGCCTGGGTTCAAAGCATGGCTGAGCTCTGAGTCCTTGGGCACATATTGACTCCTCTAAGTCCTAGTCCCCTCCTCTGTAAAGTGTAAGGGATGTATGAGTTCATGGTATCTGGAAAACTTCTACAAGGAAACAACAGCATTTATTATGATGGGTCTACAACCTGAGGTTGTTACAGGCCATGAACCGTGTTGGAGGACGGGCTCTTGCTTCCTGGTGTGCTGGGCCATGTGAGAGCTCATCAGGCATCATGTTCAGACACCTGGCTGACAGGTGAAGGAATGTCAGAGATGCAGGGAATGGCCGTCCTGCCCCAGCTGGCCCTCCTGCCTTGTGGGATGCCCCCACTCAGGGGGAAGGGGGCTAAACATGGTCCTCAGCTCTGGAAGACCACTAGATCTGCCTGGAGGCAGCCCCTAAGCCCCTGTGCCCCTAAGAGGTGGGCAAGATAGGACCCCACAGGGAATGAGGGCAGAGGTTCACAGAACCTTGGGAAGGTGGGGCTTACTTTAGAGAGCAGGGACTCAGTCAGGATATCTGGGTTTGCACCCTGAAGGGGCCTCTTATTCTGTGTGCCTCAGGCAAGTTGACAACATGGCCCTGCCATTTTTGGGGTGGTTGAAGGCTGGAATAGACAATGTTCAAGGAAGTGCTTTGCCAGCCTCACATGCATCATGCCAGGAAGGAGACTTCCTCCCTCTAATAAAAACCTCTGCCTCAGGACCTTCAGAGTTTGTCTTAACTCAAAAGCAAACCTGTCAGTCATACCTTTAAAATATATGCAGAAGCCAGTTGCTTGTCACCATGGATGCCCTCCATCATCCTTTGCATGGATCATAGCAGTAGTCTCCTGGCCGTCTTCCTGCATAACCCTCTTATAGACCATTTCACCCACAGCTGCAAGAGTGATCTTTTAAAAATGTATGTCAGGGCCGGCCCGGTGGCGCACTGGATAGTGCGTCGCTTGGGAAGCGCGGCGGCGCTCCCGCCCGAGGGTTCGGATCCCACATACAGACCGGCTCCCGCTCACTGGCTGAGCGGGGCCCGGGCGCAAAGCCCCGGCCTGC
>NW_007729337.1:72357-96374 GCF_000696425.1 Galeopterus variegatus | reverse complement strand
AAAAAAAAAAAAAAAAAAAAAAAAATGCATGTCAGATTGGGTCATTCCTTAATGGCTTCTCACACAGCGAAACCAGAAGTCCTTACTAGGGCCTCTAATGATCTGTCCCACCCTCCTCCTTCCTCCGCTGAACCTCCCACCTTGTCCCCTTTCCTACTGGCTAGCTCCGTTCCCCACTATGGGCCTACTTGCTGTTCCCCAAGTACACCAAGCCTCTTCATAGCTCAGGACCCTGCTCTCCCGACGTGTGTATTCCTTGACCCATCACTTCATCCAGGTCTCTGCCCACATGTCACCTTGTCCACAAGCTCTCCCCTTGGTCACTGTTCTCCTCCCCTGTTATATATGTATTTATAATAGTTATGATTACCCAAATATTTTATAGTAGTTATAGCAGTGTGTGTGTCTCTCCCTATTACCTGCAAGCTCTGTGGGGAGAGCCCTGTCTGTTTTTCCCTCCTGCCTCTGCAGCCCCTGGGACAGTGCTTGGCAAGTGGCAGATACTCATGAACACTTGCTGTTTATGTTGAGTTTGGACATCAGGGTGTCAGAGCAGGTCAAGCGAAGGAGGACCCGGGCTGCGCTTGTTTACACTGGGTCTTGAACACAGAAATGAGGCTTTGTCATAAAAGACCAGGGAGTGGCAGCAGGCCACTTTCCAGATGTCTCCTGGTCTGGAGATGCGTCCACTCAGAGATGGTCCCCACCTGTTGTGAAGGAGTGAGGTTGTGCTCAGGGCTTGTGGCTCTTTCTCTGGGCTGTGGGGTCAGGGCCAGGTGCCAGGGGGATGCCTGGAGAAGCTAAATCTGTTCAGGAGGCTGATGGCAAAGGGAAGCACAGGGTCTGCCATCCCTTTGAAACACACAGACCCTAGCTTGGGCACTGGTTCTGGCTTTGCCACTACCTCATCCTGTGACCCTAGGCAAGGCTTTGTCCTACTCCTAAGCCTTAGCTTGCCCATCTCTGAAATAGGCAGCAGGGTGCAATAAGCTCCAAGGGTGGCTTTGACTGGGACCTGCCTTGCAGATGAGGAAACTGAGTCCCACAGAAGTTCAGCGACTAGCCTGAGGTCACACAACAACATCAATAATAAAACTGGTCCCAGACCCTCAACTTCCACCTTTTACCCACTGCACCCTGTGTCCAAGTCCTGACTTAGAGAGTTGGCCTTTTTTCCCCTCATATCTGGACTTGTTTCCCAATTAGATTTTAAGCACCTCCGGGCAGGAGCCACAACTGGTTCCCACTTCTTCCAGTTCTTCAAGATTAGTCAATCAGCAGGTGCTAAATGAAGTCTCGGTGAATAAGAGAGGAGTAGGGTTGCCCAAGGCCACAAGGGAGATGGCAGCAAAGCCAAGATCTTACTGGGTCTTACTGGGTCCCCTGAGCTTTCAGATGCCAGGACTGGAATCATTCATCATTCATTCATTCATTTGTTTGTTCATTCACTCATCCAAAAAATATTTGCCAAGCGCCTACAATGTGCTAGTTACCTCTATAGTGGTGGGAATACAGCAGTGACCAACCAGATAAGGCCCCTGCCTTCAGGAGCTTACATTCTAGTAGAAAGCAGCAAATAAGTAAGGGACAAATCCACACATGACAACTTGAGATCATCCAAAGAAACAAAACAGAGGCAGACTATGACCAGGGTGAAGCTGATTCAGATTGGGTTGGTAGGGAAGGCCTCACTGAGGATCCAAGACCTGTAAGACAAGGAGGAAAATTACATCAGGTACAGGGAAGAGCAAGTACAAAGGCCCTGAGGCCGGGAGGATGTCGGTGTGTGTGAGGAACAGAAAGAAGGCTGGAGTGGCTGAAGGTGGTGCACAGGGGAGATTCTGGGCTTGGTGAGCTGGAGAGGTAGGCAGGGGCTAGCTCATGGCCCTGGTGAAGAGTTTGCATTTTCCTGGAAGTGAGATGGGAAGTCATTGGGGGATTTGAGTGAAGGATTAAAAGATATGATTGACATTTCTAAAGGATCATTCTGACTCTGGAACTTCTTGCCATCGCTAGCAGAGCAGCCATGGGAGTCTATGGTCTCTTGCTCAGGGGGAAGGAAGCCTCTGATCCCAGGCAGAAAGAGGTGTGGGTGGGGGGCAGAGTCCAGGGCAACTCTCCAGAGAACTGTGCCTGAGGTTCTGGTCCAGAGGAGCCCAGCCTGCGTCCCACTCCCGCCCCCGCAGGATCCTTCTATCCACCCCCTGCAACATCCCAGGGGTGTTACAGAAAACTGCGCCTGCAAGATGTCTAGGCCCCCACTCCTTGATTATATTAATGCCAAAATGTATTAAAGAAGCGTGGTAGAAATGCCATTCTAATTGTTTCGTACACACGCCACTGGGAGGGAACTGATTGGACACAGCTCACAGGCAGTATGTTAATACGCTATTTTCATACGATGATAGCTTTGCATAATCTTCCCTTCTCCCAGCTTTGCAGGGACCTGTTGTTTAACCAAGCCCCAGGAGAGAGGGGGAAAGGCAATTTGACTTCAAGTCCACTCCCCACCACATTAATTAGTCATGTGGCTGGGGAAAGGTGTGCTCACTCAGTACAAAGTAGACTTTATAATTTATACACCAGCTGTTTCCGTCCATTCTCCTCCCTGCCTGCCTCTAATGAAATCGTGTTACCAGAGAACTGACTGGCGTGAATTGAGCCTTTAATCCCATTGACCCTGGCCTGGCTGGTGGGGCCCAGGGGAGGGGGGTGGGGCCTTTCAGCAAGGGGCTGTGATGAGAAGACCCTGGCAGGCTCGACCCTCCCGCCCCCACCCCAGCCTGCAAGCCCACACCACACAATGGAGCAGCTTGGAAAAGGCAGGGGGTGCTGGGAGGTGGGAGTCTGCCTGGCTGAGCAGCCCTCTTGGGATCCCTGGAGGCTAGGATAGCTCACGTTTATTGCCTCATCTTCTGAGATCCAGCGAAGCACAACATTCTCATCTAGGTTGTTCCTTTACTTAGAGAACAGGGCAGGCCAGACTGCACAACCAATGAGCTAATGCTTGCTTTTCTGGCCACAGGGGTTGCTGGGAAAACAGAGACATGATTCCGTGGAAGGAAATGCTGCCCCAGCCCCCAGCGGCAAACCTAAACTCTTCCGATCCACACCAGAGCCCAGGGCCCCTTCCTGAAGAGGAGGAACGTGGCAGAGATGGGGACAGGCCCTAGTCCTGGTTCCAGTCTGTGTCCCCAGAAAGGCAGTGCTGAGAAATAAAGGTCAGAAGCATGCTTCTCTTCCCCTGCCACCCCCAAAGAAAAGCAAGACCAGGCATCCAGAACCACTCAAGCAAATGCCTGCAAAACAGAGTGCATTTGGTGAGCAGGAATAAACACTGCAATTAGCACCATGGCAAACTCTTAAACAAACACATGGGACCAAGTCGTCATGGGTGGGGGAGGTTCATGCATCTGTCAGAGGGGCCAGAGGCTGCAGAGATAGAGGTTTGATTTGAGTAAAGATGAAAACAAGGATGGTGAGGCTAAGCTGTGGGGGTGGGGCAGATCTGAGGGTGGTGATAAAGAGATGGGGTGAGTTGCTTGGGGTTGAGTGTGGCTGGAGTCGTGAATGGGGGAGGGTTGGTCGCAGGGATGGGATGAGGTGGGGATGGGGTGGCTTCTTAACTGACATCTTTAATTTACTGGGAACCCCAATATCCTCAGAGGGATGTAAGGGCCTCTCTGTCGGTGAATGGGGGAGGGTTGGTCGCAGGGATGGGATGAGGTGGGGATGGGGTGGCTTCTTGGCTGACATCTTTAATTTACTGGGAACCCCAATATCCTCAGAGGGATGTAAGGGCCTCTCTGTCTGGGAAGTCACAGTGCAATGAGATGCAGCATCCCCAGATCTTACTTCCTGTGACAGCCCACGTACACATACTCTACCCAGATACACTCCAGGGTCTACTGTCCATTGCCTGGCCTTTGCTGTCTCCTCTCCCCCATCTGGAATGGCACCTTCTCTTCTTCGCCCTGCTGCCTCCTAGATCCTTCAAAACTCAGATCCTATGTCACCTCTGCCAGCCAGCCCTTCTTGACTCCCCAGTCTGGTCTGTGCTGAGCCCATCACAGCCCGCTCCTTGATGGCAGGGGCATCTCTGCATCCCTTGTACCTAGCGTGGGTCAGGATAAGGTGACCTTGAGCAGGTCTCTTTTGGCTGGTCCTCAGTTTGCTCATCTGTAAAATGGGATTGATGATCTCTTACAGCCACTCTGGCTGCCTGAGAGCCCCAGCTGAATCATCTCATGCCTAAAAGCATACACTGTGTCCTGACATAAGAAGGGAACGTTTCAAAGGCACCTGAACTGTGTTGTGGGCATCAGGCTGATTTATTAGCTCTGAAATTGCCAACGTACTTCTTTTGCTTAATGGTGTGTTTTGTTTTATTTTTTTTCCTAAAAACCCTGTGACCAGTCTTCTTCTTAATGAAAGTGTGGGGAACATCAGGAGAACCTGTACAGGGAGGGAAAATGAAGTTGTCATTTTTCAATGTAATTAAACTTGGTTTTCAAAAATCTCCTGATCTGAAATGTGAATTACGCTAATTACTTCTGGTGGCTGCAACATTGATTTCAGTGTTAAAGTTAATGGACTTAATGGACTCTGCTTTTCCCTTATATGTGGCTGGCTTCAGCTTCTTGCTGAAGGTCCTGTTTGCCCACCATGAGGGGCCTCCTCTGGACCCTGTAAATCTTCTGTCATCAGCCCTTGCTGTCTGGGGCCCCCAACAAGGTTGGTTTCTCCAAGTCAGGCCCTGGCTCTGGTCTTGAGGCCTCAGAAGGACAGTTTTTTTTCTTCCTTAAAGTATATGTGGGCTGGGCACCTACTTCATGCTCTCACCAAGTTAGGTCCCAGGAGGGGACACAGAGAAGGAAAAGGCAGGTGGTCCCTGTTTCTGGAGGGCTCCTGGCCTAGAGGCAGCCTGATAGGAACCTATGGAAGGCCTTGGGCCAGGCAGGGCTGAGGCTAGTGGCCAGAGGCTCTGTCTGTCCAGAGAGCCCCAGTGATGGCTGGGGGGGTGGCTGTGGGAGCAAAGAGGAGGGAGAGGCAGAGATGGGAGAAAGAGGTCGAGAGACTTGCTCCTGCGAAGAGGGGATACAGGTGCTGGCTAGGAAAGTGGAGTACAGGAGTGAGCAAGGCAAGGAGGTGGGCTCAGCCCGTAGGAGGGGTGGTTGCATCTAGCCAGGTACGGAGTTCTCATGGGCAGCAGTGGTGATGGTAGGGGGCCTTGGAGGCCAAGACGTGAAATTTGGATATGGTCTTGTGTCTTGGCCAGAAGGAGATGGAGCTCTAGTGTGACTGCACAACCTGGCAGCTGGAGGACCCTCTCTCTGCTGGGAACGTGGGTTCTGAGTACTCTGGAGCAGGCCAGGCCTGCTGCCTCTGCTGGCTAACCTGGCCATCTCTCCCAGTGTCTCTAGGTCCCCTGTTAAAACATCATCTTAACTGGGAATTTAAGGTCACTTCCTTGAGGTCAGTCTTCATAGAGGAAGCCTCCGGGATCTCTCAGCCAAGAAGTCACAAAGCATGGGGCACTAAGTTATAGTCCTCTGAGACCACACCTGCCTTCTTTGGAAAGGGACCTGGCAGGTACCAGATGAAGGTATCTGGGGGCAGGGGGACAGGCTCCCTGCAGGATGCACCCACCTACCGAGGACACTGTGAACAGGTGGAGCTAGTCACATGTGGGAGGTACCAGCCAGAGAGCCCTCACTGAGGCAGGAATGCAAACAAACCACTGTCCTGATGGAGGACTGTGGCTGCCAGGAACAGCCCTGAGTCGCCGGTGAGAGATGCCGGTCCTGGAGGTACGGGGGGGTGGGGGTGGCCTGAAGTGGAGGGGAGGGGCAGGAGGAGGCAGTGCCTCTAGGGGTGGGGCACAGGGGGCTGGAGGGGGCAGTGAGGGATGAAGGTGGCAAGGGCAGAGAGGGGAGGGCCTTGACCCCTTGGACTTGATCTTGTCAGGGTCCTGTCAGAGGGGGGCCTCTGCACAGGGGGAAGACAGACCTGCCTGAGAAGAACACCTGGAAGGTAGAGGGGAGCAATGAGGCTTCAGGAGGGACAGTGACCAGAGGCCCCCTGCAGGAACCCCATCAGCCATGAGGAGGACCTGGTCTCATTCCTCCACTCCCTCCCTCAACTTCCCCCATCTGACCATCACCAAACTCACCTCATACACTTCTCTCAAATGCTCCCAGTTCTCTCCACCTCCAGCTCCCACTCTGACCGCTCAGTCCAGGCCCCTCCATCTCGCTCCCCTGCCTCCAGGCCTGCCCCGCTCCCTCCCTCCTCACGCCAGCCTGGGTGAGCTGCATGAGCAGACAGCTGACCTTTCTTTCCCTTTTTTAAAATATTAGTGACTAGAACTCATGTAACACTTGCCAGGTGCTGTTTTAAACATTTTAGGTGAATTCACTATTTTCAACCTCGTGACAATCCTATGAAGTTGATACTATTGTCAATCCCTGGGTTACATTTAAAAGACACTGAGGTCCAGAGAAGTTAAGTAATTGCTCGAGGTTGCACAGCTTGTAGGTGGCCAAGCCAGGATTTGAATTCAGATCAGCCACTTCCACCTTTGACCCCTTCCAGTCTGTTCTCAACAATGGGGTCAGAAGGATCCTGATCGTGTTTGTTCCTTACAGTTCCAACCAGGTGCTGTGCAACGTGGTGCAGTTGCTTTTCTGCCTCCTCCTCTACTAATCCCCCTCCTCACTGCACAGTCGCTTCATGGCTGTTCCTTGAACAGGCCAGACCTCAGGGCCTTAGCACTTCCTCTTCCCTCTGCCTGCTTTGCTCTGCTCCCACAGGTCTGCTTGCCTTGCTCCTCCACCTCTCTATGTCCCGGCTCAAATATTGCCTTCCCAGGAAGCCCTCTGGCCATTCTATTCAAAATTGCATCGCTCTGCTCCCACAGGTCTGCTTGCCTTGCTCCTCCACCTCTCAATGTCCCGGCTCAAATATTGCCTTCCCAGGAAGCCCTCTGGCCATTCTATTCAAAATTGCATCTCCTGTCCAACACTCTCTATCTCCCTTCCCTGCTTTATTTTTCTACATAGCACTTACTGCCTTCTGGAATATTATACAAGTTGTTTCTTACAGTATGTGTTATCTTTTCCTTCCTACTAGAATGGAAACTTCAGAAGGGCAAGAATTTTTGTCCGTTCTGCTCATTGAAGTATCCCTAGTGCCCAGATAGTGCCTGGCAAATGCAGTCACAATAAATACTTCCTGAATGGAAAAAAGTATTCTCCCACCTTTCTACCCTCGTCCAGGTTGTTCCACTTCCTCGGAATGCCTTTTCCCCACGGGTGTCTGCAGGACTCTAGCACACTCTCTCTGTGACCACCTCCAGTGTTCCTCTCCCTTGAAGCATTCCTCCTGGATGTCACAGCTCAGGAAGCTGGTCCTGTGTCACCAGCCACACACACACAATCTTCTCTGTGTGCTGTAGTCCCTGCATTTAACTCGTCACCAGTTGAGAGGGGGATGCTCTGCTGGAGGGCTGGCAGGTGCTTGATTCAATGCTTTTTGTCAGAAGCCACGCTCCCTTGCTGCTCTGGGGACAGGGATGAGACAAACCTCATATGGCAGAGGTACACTGGGGAGAGGATCCTGGTCACGTATGAATCCTTACAATCGCCTATAAAGCCCTGTGCAACCCAGTCCCCATCACTTTTCTGCCCCGGACTTACTCCCCAGTAGTCCCCCTTCCCTGTACCTGTGGTCCAGACATACCTTCGCAGTTCTCTGAGATTTTGCTCCCCTGATTTCTGCTTCCATCCCTACGATCTTCAACTCCGTTTCGTTTCAAATCCTAATCTTCAAACTGTTCTGCACTCCTCTCCAACCTGACACCCACCCCCTACCCCCATCAAGCTAGCTCTAATTTAGCTCTGGGCCCAGAGTCCAGGTTCACCAACTTGTGGAGGTTGTACACTGCACAATTTGAAGAGGAGGCATTCATATTGTGGTCTGTGTAAATAGAAATAGCACTCCCTGGTGCTTGTGCGATGCAAAATCAGCACGAGACTCAGAACTGCTGGGCCCTGTTCACAGTGCCTCCTTGGGCAATTTTTCCGCTGAGACAGGAACAGGGCTTTGACACCAGCCCTGTTCCACTGCTGTCAGACTTTACCTACCCTGCTATATACCACAACCTAGCTGAACTGTCTGGAGAGGAAGTCTCCAGAAAGAAGGATCCCCTGGTTCTGACTCTGCTTGTCCCCTCCTGTGGGAGAAGCTAGGCCTGCAGGAGAGTGTGGGGAGTCTCAGCTGGGAGCAGCAGCCCCTGTAGACCAGAAGTTGAACCAGTAGCAAAGCAGTTTCTGGGCTCTATAAATTTGACGGAGAGGCAAGAAGACCTGGTAGGCAGGGTACTTTGGGCATCATTCCAAGGCCAGCAAAGACTTCCTGATGTGGTTTGATCACTCTTCATCTTGTGGGATAGCAACAAAGTGCCACTGGTCATCCTCACCACCCACTTCCCACATCCACCACTAATTGCACTGGCTCAGCCCCATCTACTTGGCTGCCCACATCAATCAAGACAGTCCATCAATTTCCCCATCTTCCTCTTTGGGCACAACACAGACTCAGGCCACAGTAACAATTATAATCACTCCCATTTATGAATGGTAACCATGTACCAGGCACTTACTAATTCATGTATGAGGTGAAGACTGTTGTTATTCCCATTTTACAAATGAGCAAACTGAGGCTTGTTGAAGTTATGTGACTTAACCCAACTCATAGAAAGTGGCAGAGTTAGGATTTGAACTCAGCTTGTCTGGCACCACACCCTACATGCTGAGCTGCTCTGCCCTCCTGCCTCCAGAACCTCTGGATGCTGAAGGCCTGGTTGAACATGTACACAAGCCTCCGAGCGTCCAGGTGCAAGATGCAGATGTTAGATGGTGCCCAGTCAAAGTTACAGCCTGGGTAAAGTGTGGCCTGCAGATGGGTAGATTGGGCAGAGTGCAGACTGTTCCTATGCATATCTGAGGGGCTGAGGAAGCCTGGGCCTCTCTTCTCCCAGCAGAAGCAAATGCCTGAGTCAATTTCTCATTGAGCTGAAGTCAGGCCAAATCTGCTTCCACACAGGTGCTAGGTTGTTCCCCCTGTTGGCTGGAAATTGGACTGCGGTTGATTTAAATCCCAACACCTGTGTCCATCACCCCAGACTCCACCATGATTACTGTCCCTATAAAGTTCCTAATCCCTATACTTATGCAGTGTCCTGACTCTCTGATGGGCTGGACTTATGTGAGCAGGGAGATTTGGTTATTATGTAGAAGAGTTATAATAAGAAATATGACTGCAAAAGCCAAGTCAGTTGAAATTGGACTATAATTAAATGCTTAGAAAATTCTATGCTTGGCTCATTTTAAAATCAAGTGCTTCTTTGTAGCAATTTCCTTTCTTTAATTACAATTTCCTGTCTAGTTTGACATTTACAATGCAATCTTGGGGGACATGTTTGTGATTTATTATTCCTGCTCCTATCAGGATATCACTGTGCAGAAATGAGTTTATAAAATAAGAGCTCAAATTATTATGGCCTTTGACCAATAAAGCAGGCTCATAATTTCAGGCCTGGGAGAAGATTACCATTTTTGACAACCCAAGGCAGAAATACTGGAGACGGGGAGGGCATAGTTTGGGGAATTCACTCCGTGTTCAAAAATACTGCATTGTCTCCTCAGGGAAGGCCAGCTTTGGAGGCACAGAACATATTAATAAGCCCTCACATGTATACAAGGCTTTGCAGCTTTGAAGAACTTTCACTGTCTTTGATTCACATCATCCATGGAGGTAGGCAGGCAGGTGTCTTTATCCTCATCTAAACTGATGCCCAGAGAAATTAAGTAACTTGGGAGCCAGAGGCAGAGGCAAAAGCCCCCAGGGTCCTGAGGCTGGGGGCATGGGTCTCAGCCCTGCCCACCACTGGCTGCAACCAGGCCAGCTACGAGCCAGAGCAGCCGTGGGCCAGTCCCCCCGTCCCCCCTCCTCCCCCCAACAACATCTTAGAATGTACTTATTATCAAAAAACATTTTTTTTTAATTAAAAAAAGAAGTTAAGTGACTTGCTCAAGGTCACAGCTTGAAAACAGTGATCTTAGAAACAAAACCCAGGTCCAGCCCAGTGAGTCCTTTTCCCACAAAGGCTTGAGAAGCAGGGCTTCAAGGCTCTCTCTCTCCTGCCCCTCTGTGGATCCCCTTCAGGTGAGGAAGTTGGGCTTCCGCTTTGTCTCACTTGAAAGAAGCCCTTATGGGAGGTTAGTCCCCATCTCTGGCTTTTGGCCTCAGATTAAGTCTGTCCAGAGACGCATTTGTTGCCTGTGAAAATCCCTTTATTTCTTCAAAACAATCTTAAAGCAGAATGCATTATTTTTTGAAGGAAGAGAAAGAATCATATCCATACACCAGGATACTGGTGATGAAATTCAAATGAATGGGCCAAGGCAATCCTCTTACAGTACCTTTCCCATGTCAAACTCTGGGATCTAGGGGAGGGGGCTCGGGCCCACCCCTCAGAGTCCTGAGGAAACACCTGAGCACTGAGCAAAGCATCACTCCCCTGAAGGCCACCTCTAGGACTGGCCTCCCTGCATTCGCTTCCCTCCCCCACTCATATGTACACACATCCACGAATGTGTGCACACATGGACACACACACACACACACACACACACACACACACACACACACACACACACACACACACACACATGCTCACACCGGTCCCTTCCTGTCTGCAGTTATTTCCTTGAATCGTCATATTGTTTAGGGAGGAAACCTGAATGGCTGTTTGATCTCTATTGTTCAATGGAGAAAATCGAAGCTCAGACAGGGAAAGCCACCCTTCCAAGATTGACCAGGACCAGATCTGAGGTCTTCACCTTCCAAGGTCAGTACTCTCTCCCTAGAACTTCCCAGACCTACAAGCAGGTCTGAAGCTCCTCCCAGGTCCTGACTTAATGAGAGAGGCCACCAACATGAGCCCAGGTGATCCTGGAACCTTAGTGCCTCCCTACCTGGGACTGTGAGGTCTCCTACTCTACCCTGCCTGAAGAGACAAAGAAGTAGGGCTAAGTGAATGCTGCCGTCCCAGCCCCACCCATCCCTCTCCTGTGCTGGCCCTTTCAAGCCCCAGGACCAAGTGGGGGGAAAGGCAGGAGGGGATGGTTCCGAGAACCTGTAGAGATCCATCTGTCCATGCCACCATCCTTCCATCGATTCAGCTACACTGGAGTTACAACAGAGAGGTAGGAAACCATGGTTCTGCCCTTAAGTTGCTCCTGGATCTGAGAAGACAGGAAAATAGTCACTGCAACCCCGTGTGTTGTGTTGTGACAGGAAAAGCACAGGGAGCCAGGGAGCACAGATATGTCACTTATCCAGCTAGGGATGAAGGCCTCCTGAGCTATGGCAGGTGGAAAGGAGGCAGCCACATGAGGAGAGGAGGGAGTTGTTCCAAGGGAGGAAGAGGGTTGGACAATATGTGACCAGGTTCTTTCATTATGTTTGGTTGGGGGCAAAGTGGGAAGGGGGAGGCTGGGGCCCAGGCCTGCCTCTGTTGAGTGCCCTCAGAGTCTCTAGGACACCTGACGGGCCTCATCCAGAGCCACAGACCTTGATCCCACTGCATATCCATTGCAATTCTGCCACTGCACACTCATCAGTGGGGGCCCTTCTCTGAGTGCTGCTTAAATATAAATAAATTGGGGAGGAACACTCCAGAGATGTGTGCCACACTTTATACTAGGTACTTTTGGGATGTTGTCTCCCTTCAAGGTGACAATGCATGTACAAATTGCTTTATAACACTTGGGGTGTGAATGATGGCAGGTTTTCTTAGTTTTCTAACACACATTAAGTCTGGTGCCAGCCAATCTTACCAAGGTTGGCAAGAGATCCAAAACTAGTCATTTGCAAGGTTCTCTCTCTCCTCCTTTTTACTTTACAAGAACCTCAGGGGTTACACATCCCAGAAAAGCAGAGAGGCCTTTGTCCTCAGACATGGCTGCCTTTGCACCTGACTTAGGCACATGTAAAATCACAGGGTTCTGCTGGGACCCCCTCCCAAGGTGCTGGAGTTGGTGCTCAACCTTCTACCTTCTCACTTGAGCTAGAAGCATCGTCTCCATGGCCATTCTGGGGCCTGAGGACAGATCCTGTGGACTAGACCACATTGGGGATCTCCCACTTGAGGGTCACGAGTCAGCCTAGGGGTCTGGGGATCCCCTTTGGCCGTCCGAGGTCTAGGGCTGTGGACAAGCCCGGCACCATGCATCCCTCTCACTGGCCCACTGGGAAGGGTCTGGCAGCATGTTGTCCCTTTACGTCCCTACCAGCCTTTTGATCTCCTGCAGGCTGACCCAGCTCTGTGACAATTCAGAAATTGTGCATTCAGTGGGAAGATTAGGCCTGATTAAGAAATTTGTGCTAATGAACTGTGCTTAATTGGATTTGGGGAAGGACACAAAATGGGCTGCTTGACATTCCAGGGTCCTCAGCAAAGTCCTGGGGCCTCCGTGGCTCTGCTCTACAAGGCTGGCCACAGCCCCAGCCCCTTCACCCCCAATGCCCCAGCCTTCGGCCTCTCAGCCTAGGAAGGGAGAAGTTATCTGCCTAATCAGACTAATTAGCACTGGGGACACAAAGTCATAATCTACAAAGAATGCAAATGCCAGTTTTACAAAATGAAAACGCCATATGTGCAGTAATTAGCAAACCACGGGCACATTTTATAAATCATATTTATTAGTTTGTAAACAAATCAAGCTCTAAATGAAATGAAAGATGCCATTAACTGGGACTGCAGCAGTGGCAGTGCTAAGCAGGCTTTGAAACAGGGGACTGGGAGTACAGGGTTGAAGCTGACCAATCTCCACCTAACCTTCCCCCAGCCCAAGAGCCCTGGTGTGGGTGGCAGGGGTCTGTGCCTTGGCTAGCCAAGATCCATGGCCTACTTGTCCTCCCCTCGAGCCCCTGCCCACTTGTCCGGCGTCCCATGACTCTAGGCTGGTTATTCAAACAAGGGCTTAAACAAATTTTTGTTTTTACCGTGAAGACAAGATGGCACCTGAGCCCTCAGTTCAGCACCAAGCCCCTCTTTCCTTAATTTTGGAACCATGGGCCTCTGTCTACTCACATATCTCTGGGGCTTGAGGAAAAGTAAAGAAAATGGGGGCTTTCCCAGGTTGGTTCTCTCATGTGCTGCACTAATGTATTCTCCCATCAACCCAGCTCAGCTTCCACCTTGCACTCAGCCCCCCACTGGGCACTCAAAGTGTTGACATGGAAATAGAAGGGTAAGTCTTAGCTTTCCAGTGCTCCAGATTATGGGAACAGCCCCCAGTGTGGACTATGGTGGCCAAGATTGTGTTCTGCTCAGCACGTGATCCCCTCTCCTTTCTTTGGTGAACTGGTCCTCTTTTCCTTTGGAAATACCTCTTTCTACTCCATGTGGCCATGATGAGGCTATCAATCCAAGTGCCCTGGCACCACCTCCACCACCTGGTGAGCACATGACCCAAGGTGAACCAGTCACTGTCCTGCACACTCTGAACCCAGTGACATAGCTGGGCCATCACATTCCTTATCCAGATTTTCTGAATGGTGGGGATTGGGGGTTTGTCAACTTCGGAATGATGTAGTTGGTTCACACTTTGATCACTTGATCTGGTCTATACAAGGAGCAATGACAGTATCTAAAGAGAAGCAAAAGTTCACAGGCAGTTTCAAAAATAATATTAACATATCCATGAATAACAAATGGAATAGAAATTTAAAATGGTAAATGAAACCAAAGCCATAATTTTGCTGGATTCTTGGTCTGGCATCAAGCAATGCAGTTGAGAGTTCAACTCGGTAAGTTAAAGGGAACTAAAGTACTTGTTTTAGTCCATTTTGTGTTGCTATCACAGAATTACCTGAGACTGGGTAATTTATAAAGAAGAGAGGTTTATTTGGCTTACGATTCTGGGACAGCTGCATCTGGCACGGGCCTCAGGCAGCTTCTACTCAAGGCGGAAAAGTGGCAGGCAGCCGGTGGGTACAGGAAGATCACATGGTGAGACGAAGCTAGAGAGAGAGAGAGAGAGGAGGTGCCAGGGTCCTTTAAACAATCAGCTCTCATGGGAACTAATAGAGTGAGAACTCACTCACTACCCCTCCTCCCCCAGGGAGAGTGTTAATCCATTCATGAGGGATCCACCCCCATGACTCAATCAGTTTCCAACAGGGCCACATTGGAGATCAAATTTCCACATGAGTTTTGGAGGGGACAACACATCCAAACTCCATCATTCCACCCCTGGCCCCCCAAAACTCATGTCACTCTTGCATACAAAATACAGTTATTCCATCCCAACAGTCCCAAAAGTCTTAGCTTGTTCCAGCACCAACTTAAAAGTCCAAAGTCCAAAGTCTCATCTGAGAACAAAAGCAAAGGTCCTTCCAGCTGTGAACCTGTAAAAGTCAAAACCAAATTTATCTACTGCCAAGATACAATGGCGGAACAGACACTGGGTGCACATTCCCATTCCAAAAGGGAGGAATAGTCCAGAAGAAAGGAAAAACAGGTCCCAAGTAAGTCTGAAACCCAGCAGGGCAGACATTAAATCTTAAAGGTCCAAAATAATCTTCCTTGACTCCAAGTCCTGCATCCTGGGCACGATGGGACATCTGGGCCCCCAAAGCATCAGGCAGCCTCATTTCCACAGCTCTGCCAGGCACAGCACAGTACTCTTAAAGGATGGGAGGATAAATATGCTGCTTTGTGGTCAGGAATGAAGGTCAGCTTAGTGTTGGCTCTGTGACTATGTGTGTGACATCCCCACTATATCCAGACGGAACTGCAAACTGTTATTATATGACCTGGTTCTGCATAGGAATGAATGAAAACAGAGAGAGGAAAGAGGAGAAAAAGAGGCGAAGGAGACAAAGGAGGAGGAAGGGAAGGAGGGAGAGAAAATAAATCCCCACTTACAAATCAATAATTCTAAGATATATAAAGGGATTTATTTTAAAGAAAAACAATCAGCAATCCAAACAGAAATTAACTGAAATGAGCCTACAAATCAATAATTCCAAGATATATAAAGGGATTTATTTTAAAGAAAAACAATCAGCAATCCAAACAGAAATTAACTGGCCGTACAGCAGGATCCACCCCCATGACTCAATCAGTTTCCAACAGGGCCACATTGCTAGATAGAATTAATTTGATATGAGAGTCTGACAGAGACTTTAGGCATGTTTAGAAGTTCAAAGAGATAAAAGTAAATGTTTCATTAAAAGAAAACAAAAAATAACAAAATAAAAACAAGCATAAAAATGTGGATATGAAAAAAAAAAAAACAACCTAAAAATCTGGGAAAGGAAAGATATAGTCATTGAAATTAAACAGAATCCCAGTAGGTGGCATAAACTCCACACTGGGCACAAGAAAAGAGAGAACCAGAGAATTGAGTTGGAAGCTAGAATTAGAGAAATTCACCCAAATTTTATTACAAAGACACAGAGTTTTAAAATGTATATATATCAAAGAACAATTTAAAAACACAGAAGCTAGATTTAAGAGCTCCAACATGCTTCTAATAAAAGTTACATAATAAGGGAATGAAAGAAATAGAGAAACAATACCCAAAGAGATAATTGTCAAGAATTATCCAAAATTGAAGAAAAATGTAAGTTTTCAGATTTAAAAACCTATCTGGTGTGCCGAGTTTGGAAAATAAAATAGATCCACATCCAGAAACATCATAGGGCAACTTCAGAACATCATACAAGAGTAAAGAGATCATTTTGGAAGCTACAAGAAGGAAGGGACAGATCACAGCAAAAATAAAATTAGATCAACATCGGGATGCCAGAAGAAAATGAAATAATATCTTCAAGGTGTCAAGGAAAAATAACAGTCAATCTAGAATTTTATACCCTGCCAATCTATTATCCAAAACTGCAGGCAAAATAAAACCCCTGCTTGGAAAGAAGATTTTGACAACTGTGTTACACAAGACCCCAATAGAAACACAACCCCTGCTAAGGATAAGCTCAACAAAGAGTTACAAACCACAGAAAGAAATGAGACACCATGGGGAAGAATCAGTAAAAATAAGACATTTCAAATATTCCCGATAATACATCCAGAAGAAAAAAGAAGAAANCACATTTGGTTAATCTAAATAAGCATTGGCCACAAAAAATAAAGACTAATTTTTGGAAGGAATTATAAGCAGGGCAGAACTGAAATATTTGATAACAATAGCAAGAAGACGGGAAAGGGGATTGGATTTAAAACATTTAAGGATCTTCATATTGTAGGAGGTGAATAAAGATATTAAATTTAGACTTTTTAAAAAGATGTAACATCCAAACCAGTAGAGAGAAGAAAAAAAAATGTAATAAAAAGAACTCAATAAATTCAAGTGAATGCAGGAAAAGAGAAGAAACAAAAAAAAGTGGTAAAAATTTTAAAAGATGATATAAGAACTCCAAGTTGATCAGTAATCACAATAAATTTAAATGGATTAAACCCACTTGTTCTGAGATATTCCTAGGTAATATTTTTAAAATTCAGTTATAAGTTTATATAATAGACATAATAACTAATACGTAATTATACAGAAAGCCTGAAAGTAAAAGGAAAGAAAAATATCGTAATTACTAACCAAAGTAAATGAGATATAGTAACATTAATAGCAAGTGAAACAGATTTCAAGGCAAAAAAATTTTCTTCAGATTTAAAGAAGGTGACTATTTACTGTCAAGAGGAACAATTTAGTAGGAACCTATAAAGATGTTTAACCTGATTGCTCATAATAATATATTCTTTAAAATGACAGAATTATAAGGGGAAATTGACAGAGTATATTAAGCAAAATATATAGCAAAAATTGAAAGAATTGTGGGAGAAATTGACAAACCTAATGAGAAATTTTAATACTTCTCTTTCAGAAACTGACAGAACAGACAAAATATAGAAAGAACATATAGAGTTAAATATGATTTATGATTGAATTACAGAAAATGTTTGTTTAATGTACATATATAAAATCCTATATCCAATAATTAAAGTATACTTTATTTTCAAGAACACATGAAACATTTTTTAAAATGACTATATAATAGGCCACAAAGGAAGTCTAAACAGATACTAAAAATTTGATATAATTAATGACACATTCTGTGACTCCAATAAAACTATAGAACAATAAAAATTAGATTCAAAAAGACTAATTGATATTCTTCACTGTAGTGAACTATACCATATGTATAAAAGACTACATATGATATACAGAATTTAAAGAAATATAATAAACATCTGTACAACTATCATTTAGATTAAAAAACAGTATATTTCCAGAATCTCGGAGACCTCTATGTGTCCCTTTCCAGTGTATTCTCTTCCTTCTCCCTAGAGGTAACCATCATTCTGACTTTTAGGATATTTTCTTGCTTTTTTTCTTATTGTTTTACTACTTATGTAAACAATACTGATTAGTTTTGCCTGCTTTTGATCTTTATTTTATTATTATTATTTTTATATATAAGGTGATTGGTAAGGGGATCCTAACCCTTGACTTGGTGGTGTCAGCACCACATTCTCCCAAGTGAGCTAACCGGACATCCCTATACAGGGATCCGAACCCATGGCCTTGGTGTTATCAGCACCGCACTCTCCTGAGTGAGCCATAGGCCGGCCCCATTGACCTTTATTTTAATGAAATTATATAGTCTATACTCTGCCTAATGTCTACATGTCTGCCTGGTGCCTCAGCATGTGCTGGGCATAGGGAATATAGAGACAGATTAGACATGGATCCTGCCATCAAAAGGATTGCATTTGGTTGTAGGGATGGGTAATTGTGACACGGTATGAGGTAAGCTATGGGAGCACAGAGAAGGGGTATTATCACAATTAGGTTGTGAAAAAGATAGACTTCTTAGAGAAGTTGACATTTGAAAGGAGTATTAAAATGAGTTGTCTTATTTTCCAATATAACAAGGGAGGTGGGGTCGGCCTGGTGGCGCACTGTGCTAGTGCGCCGCTTGGGAAGCGCGGAGGCGCTCCCGCCGAGGGTTCGGATCCCACATACAGACCGGTTCCCGCTCACTTGCTGAGCGAGGCGCGGGGGCAACGCCGAGGGTTGCGATCCCGTTGCCGGTCCCGGTCCGGTGTGGGGCGACACTGAGGGTTGCGATCCATTGCCGGACACGGAAAAAGACAAAAAAAAAAAAACAAAAAAAACAAGGGAGGTGAGATTTGCCATCACTGTGAACACCAGGTGTAAATCAATTCAGCCATTGTCTTAGTCAAGATTCAAACTAGCTTAGACAAAAAAAAAAAAGTTTTAAAAATTTGCGTAAGTGAAAAATCCATGTGAATGGGTTCAGGCCTGGCTGGATCCAGGAGCTTAATAGATTGCCAGGTCCTAGCTCTCTCTACATCTCTCAGGTAGTGAACCAGATGGTCCTGGAAAGTCCTAGACTCACTTCCTGTCAGCTTAGCACTATCAGTAGAAGTGGTATCTCTCATGAGTTCCAGCCAAAATTCCAAGAGAAGATTCTAATAGGCATTTGGGCCATGCTCACATTCCTTAATCACTGCGCATAGAACAAAGGCTGTTCACAGGCTCAAATCACAGACCTCGATCACTTTCTCATCCTCACTCAAAATGTAGAACTGGTTCCTCATGGGACAGGATTCTGTTCTCAGAAGAGAAGAAATCCTAAGAAGGCAGAAACAACTGGAGTCCACTGGGGTATGAGAGACCATTTTGCACTGACAAAACCACAAGCTGTTTGGTATGACTGGAGGATATGAGGAAGGGGGATGTGACCAGAAAGAGGCTGGGGAGGTGACAGAGATGCAGAACATGTGAACAACCAAGTTTTATTTTATTGGGAGCTTTGCAGTGATTGCAGGGATTGAAGCAGAGGGTGAGGAGTTCAAATACTCATCTTATAAGGACCCCTCTGGGGCCCATGGGAGGGAGGGGCTGGAGTGCTAAGACTATTATAATAATCCTGGAGAGGAGCCTGAAATGAGAAAGGGAAAGGAAGCCCTGTGGGGCGGGGGACAGGAAAAAATCAGGTAGGAAACTAGGAAAGAAGAAGAAACTACAGAATAGGGTAGCAAGGGCCAAAAGATGAAACAGAGGGAGGAGTCAGGCGACATCCACATTTCTCAGCTGGGTGTCAGGTGGGGGCATAAGTTTGCTGGGCCTCTTGTTTTATGATGGCTGTGGCTTTGCTCCTCTCCCCAGCTTCCTCTAGGCTAGTGCTGGACACACACTAGGTTCTTGGATGGACTAACTGGGATCTGAATTGAAATGTAGATGTTAAGTGTGGCATGTGCTTCGAGCTGTACATTTCCTTGGGGCCCCATTGCCAAGGCCTTGACAGTCCCATTGAAGAGGCTGGGGCTGAGCCAGTGTGTGTGTCTGTGTCTGTTCCTGTCTTTTTGTCTGCCCGTATGGGTGACTTTCCATATCTCCCCTGGCCCCCCCATCCCTGATAGCCCCACTCCCCAGACCACATCCTACTGCCCAGGACCAGAAAGGATGCTCTTTCTCTGATACCTACCCTGGCATGGGGGAATGTCCTGAGACATTCTTCCCTCTAGTGCCCCCCTTCCCACCCCTGCCAACCCTTCCGGAGGAGTCCTGGAGAGGCTAGAGTGACAGCCCATGTACTGATCCCTGCCAGACACCGTACTTCAAAGAGGGACCTGGCCACAGACAGGTGCTGCAGCCTGCTGGGTATCAGGTGCTCCACGTGCCTTATCTCCATTCACCCTCATAACGCTCCACAAGGCAGAGAGTAGCATTATCCGCAGTCCACAGATGAGGAAACTGAAGCCCAGAGAGGCAAATTCAGTTGCCTGAGGCCCCAAGTTGGTTAGCATAGAATCAAAGTGCAGGTCTGATCAGAATCCTGGGGCTTCAGACTTCCCAGGACTGCTGTCTGGAGGCAGGCAGCCTGAAGTGGTAGGGTCGCAGGTTCTTTGGAGAAGAAGCTGAAGTCAGATTATCTTAGGCTCCAGAGGGGTAGACCAGAAGCCCTGACATACTGGAAGCACTCCAGCTCCTGGGCCTGGGTTCCTGGGGACCCATGCAGCCACTGGTGACAGGCCAGAGAAAGCTGGTGGAGATGGAGTGGGGGTTTGGAGGAGTGGGCGGCTGGGGGTGGCTTAATGCTGCTGCCTTATGAAGGACATTTTTCAATTGAGCCAGTAACTGGAGGCCCTGAGAGTGTGTTCTGTCTCAGCAGCTCTACAGTCAGAGGATATGAACTGGCTGTGAGAAAGCCATCAGGGGCTGGCTATTCCCAAACTCTTGGAAGACACAGAGCTAGATTTAATAAAAGAGGAAAATGGAACATTTTCATTAGCACCAAATTTTCCATTTAATTTGGACTTTTGCAAAATAAGTGGCCTAATTACTGCCATGATTTGAGCTTCTCAAAAGGTTTTTCTCCCAGAAGCTGCAGAATGTACCGGGCTCCATTCTCCAGAGCTTGCCCTTGTGCCAAGCTCTCCTGCCCCTTACCTGGAAGCAGGGAGGCTGGGCAAGCCACAGGAGGGAAGCATAGGTCTGCTGGGTCACCTGACCGCACATGACCCTCCGTGAGCCTCCTCTGTCCACAGTCCCAGCAGCCAGTGGGGAAGACGCCACTCTGAGGCCTGTGCACCCTCAGTACTGGCTAGACTGTCTGAGCCCTGGCCCGAGGCTTGTCTGAGTGTCAGTGGGGCCTGGGAGTTTGGTGAATGAGGTGAGTTGACAGTGTCTTCTTTCTCTCCAGAGGTTTGGCTTCTGCCTGTGATGCTGCTCGCCCCAGGGCTCTGTTCTCGGCCTACAAAAGTGACTGCAGCCCAATGGCCTCAGCACACAGACTATTTACACTGACCTCCCAGTCCTGGAGAGGTGGAGGAGGGGGAGGCAGCCCCATCCCTGGGTCTCACAGCTCCGGCCCAGACCCTCAGGGACACTTGCTGTCCCCATCTACGTGAGGCTTGGGCGCCTCAGGCTGGAGCCACTTCCTTCATCTCTTTTCACACCTCCCCCACATTCCTCCCCCCAACTCATCACCCTCCACCTCAGGCTTTTGGCTTTTTCCTCTTCCCTCTGCGCTTGAAGAGAATCAGGGATTAAAGAAACAGAGCAAGAAATTGCCAAGAACTAGCCTAGCGGATGATCAGATACAGTGATGGAGGGAAGGGCCCTTCCCCCAGGAGCTTGGACTGTCCAGCCTGAAAGGGTCCTGAGAGAGACAGGGTGTTCCAGTGGGCAGGGTTCTTGTGCTGGGTGTGCACAGCACCAGAGAACTTCCCCAATCCCTGACCTAGATCCCAAGTTCTCTTCTCTGCCAGAGAACCAGTCCCAGTGAAGCTCTCGCAGCTGGGCCTTTTGTTCCAGCAACACAGCTCTTCAACCCCACCTTCTGCCCGCCAAGGGAAGCAAGCCCCTCTTTGGCCCCTCTCCAAGCCAAACCAGGCTGGCTCAATCCCTCCAAGGGCTCCAGGCCTGCCTCAGCCTTAGCACCCCAGTTCTGGCCCCCCTTTCCAAGGGATAAAGAGGCTACCCCAAACCCCTGATGGAAGAGAAGCTGGATGTGGGGGAGACACAAAAGAGTTTTTATAACTGAGATGTTGGTAAAACAAGGCAAGATGTTTTCCTGGGGAGCTGGGGGATCCTTCAGACCTACCACCCTTTTCACCACCTGGGAGAGGGTCTTATTATAATGGCAATTTCTTGAGCCAGACTCTTAGTAGGGGCCAGGGAGGACACAAAGGAGAGTCAGGTATGGTTCTCATTCTCATGGAGCGCTCAGGCTGGTGGGAAAGAAGTAAGTCATATTCTCCCCAAAGTCACCCAGCTGGGAAGTGGTAGAACTGGGACTCGAACTGATGTACCTATGTTTATTTGCTTTTTATCACCATTATGTTTAATTTACATACAGCAGAGCATGCGACTCAATGGTTCCACTACGTATGTGTACACCCATGTAACCACCACCCAGATCAAGGTCTAGAAGATTTCCAGCATTCCAGAAGGCTCCTTTGTGCCCCGTCCCAGTCAGTACACTCTCACAGTCACCTCTATTCTGAAAGTCATTTTTTTTTTGTTGGTGGAGAGGGGGGAAGAATTTGTTGACCCAGCAGGGCCCCCCTGACCCCCCCAGTGCCCATGACTCAGCTGTTATTGGACAGATGGCATGGCCCCACACCTGACTGGCACATGGAGGTGCTATAGGTTAAATGTGGCCCCCAGAAGTCATGTGCTGTAAACTTGATCCCCATTGTAACCATGTTAAGAGGGTGGGAAATCCAATTATGGTATTTGAAAGGCAGGGAAATCACCTGCCTTTAAGAGGTGATTAGATTGTAAGGACTATGCCCTCATGAATGGATTAACCCACTCATGGAGTAATGGGCTAATGGTTTAATGGGTAATCATGGGTGTAGACTAGTGACTTCATAAGGAGAGCACATGAAAGCACTCCTGCCATTCTCACCATGTGACACCTGGTCGCCATGGGACTCTGTAGTGCTCCCACCAAGAAGCCCTCACCAGATGCACCCCCTGGACCTTGGACTCCTTAACCTCCAAAACTGTAAGAAATAAATTTCATTTTCTTTATGAATTGCCCAGTTTCAGGTATTCTGTTATCAGTAGCAGAAAATGGACTAACACAGGAGGAAACCCTGGCACTTTGGGGAGTGAAAAGAGGCGCTGTTAATAATGTCAGGACAATAGGTGTTAACAGGAACTGTCCCAGTCACACTATCTTTACCTGGCCCTGCTCTCTCCCCACCTGCAGAGCCAAGGTCCTCAGTGGGAGCCGTGGTGGGGAGGGACACAGGCAGGACACAGACCTGGCCCACCAACCCCTTCTAGGGGTATCCCAGCCTTGGACCTCAGCGAGGCAGGTGAGAGTAGGTGGGAAGGTGAGACTCTCTGGAGGCCTAGAGGAGCGTCCTTTGTCCCTGGGTTCAAGCTTTCCTTACAGGAGGACCTCAGAGACAGCCAAAGGGGACTCAGTCTCTAGGAAGCAGAGCCCCACAGCCCTGCCACAGCCAGCTGTCCCAGGAGGTGTTTCCAAGCCTATGGAGCCCCAGACCCACACCACCCCACCCCACTACATCCAGCATCCACTGGCCAGGAGACACTACTTGGCAGATCCTCCCTGCCCTATGGCCTTGGCTCTGACCCCAGCTTGGCCTCTTTGTCTCCGAGTCAAGCCAGCTAGTTCAGCATTAAAGCTGCCGGAGTGTCCAAGGAGACATAAAGAAAGTTTAGAGACTTTTAATTTGCCAGCACGGCTCTCTGCTGGCCAGCAGGTTGAGCGTTTGTGGAGGAGGGCAGCTGCAATAAAGGCTTATTGCTCCTCCTCTGAGCCACTGCTCGGTGACTCCTTTCTTAAGTGAGACAAAGGGACCCAAAGCCCACAGGCATCCCCAGGCCTGTAGAGCTGGGCCCACAATTACTGAGCATCTCCCCCGGTGGCCCCAGAGCCAGGCCCTAGGGATGGGGGCCCAAATCTGCCTCCTTTGGGGCTATAGTCACAGGAGGGCAAGCCTAGGCACTGTCCACAGGGAACCACACTCCAACGGGGATAGCAGAGCACCAGGAGACAGGACTCCAGCAGGGAGGGGCCCAGAAGTCCCACCTCAGGGGAGCTGCATGGCCAGGAGAGTAGCTGCAGGAGACGAAAGGGGATGAACCAGAATCCTCCCTGGGAGGTGAGGGGTGTCCCAGGGAAGGATTCTGACAGCCAGAGAGGCACCTCGGGAAGAAGGGGATTCTCCACCACAGGAGGTGTGTGAGCAGAGGCCAGAAGCCCACCTGCCAGGAGAGTCCCTAGAGTAAAGGTTGAACTTGGGCCAAGAAGGTCACTTCTATTGCCCAAATGGCCAGACTTAGGCTCCCCAAGCATGCGCTTTTGGCTGGGCAATGTGGCAGGCAGAGCAGAGGGATTGGTGACCCCCCCCCCCCCCCCCC